>NC_039243.1:11922748-12222748 GCF_003368295.1 Carassius auratus
CCTGATGAGCGTGACTGGCGTGCTGCAAGCAGAGAGCTGTACATCTCATTTATGTTCGCCTTCAACGTTCTTTAGAGCATTGTCAGTACATTCGTAGGACAGACGCAAGTGCCGTTATGTACCGAAGCTTTATAAATAAAATGAACAGTTCAAAAATGTAATACATAAAAGTGCAGAGAGTAATGTTAGGCATTTGCCGCCTTCTCCTGCCCTGTCATTACCAAGCAACGGGGTAAACAGCTGCTGGCATGATGAGGCAAGCGAACCGCGGTTCGGACTCAAATATTATAATATGAACACAGTCCAGCGGGGGCAGGGGGAGGGGGGAGCAACCGAACTCGGGTTCAGACCAGGAAAGTGAACCAAGTGTAAAACAACTCTACTTCCACAGCACATTCATACAGTCACGAGCCATTTGGAAACAATGCTATGGCCTTCAGTCACCAGATCACAACCCAACTCAACACCTTTGGCAGTGTTCCACATTATAAAGGAAAATAATACAGTGCCTTTGTCAGTATCACAATAATGAATAACTATGCTACCTTAAAAACATCTAACTATCACTCAGTGACTGTTTGAATTGGAAATTCCCAAAAAAAAATATTAATTTAGATCAATTAATGACATTAACAAAATACATTTATAAAATCCAGATATTCTTAATTTCATTCAAAATATTTAAGAATGAAGTACAGTTTCAAGAGCCATTGATACTTCGGTAACACTTTAGAATAATGTCCATTAGATAATGTGGTAACACTTTAGAATAAGGTTCCATTAGCTATTGTTAGTTAATGTATTAATTAACATGAACAAACAATGAATAATACATTTATTACTGTATTTATTCATCGTCGTTAATGTTAGTTAATGAAAAACAGTTATTCATTGTTAGTTCATGGTAATTCACAGTGCATTAACTAATGTTAACAAGCACAACTTTTGATTTAAATAATGCATTAGTAAATGTTGAAATTAACATAAACTAAGATTAATAAATGCTGTAGAAGGATAGTTCTTGCTTAGTACATGTTAACGAAAGTAGTTAACTAACATTAACTAATGGAACCTTATTCTAAAGTGTTACCGATAAGGTTAGTTAATTCATTAAGTAAGATGAACAAACAATGAACAATACATTACTGTATTTATTAATCTTTGTTAATCTTAATGAAAATACAGTTATTCATTGTTAGTTCATGCTAACTCACAGTGCATTAACTAATGTTAACAAGCACAACTTTTGCTTTGAATAATGCATTAGTAAATGTTGAAATTAACATAAACTAAGATTAATAAATGCTGTAGAAGGATAGTTCTTGCTTAGATCATGTTAACTAATGCAGTACACTAACATTAACTAATGGACCATTATTCTAAAGTGTTATCGATACTTCTTATTTCAAATCAATATTACTTATCTTTAACAAAAACTGGGCACAATTAAAACAACCGCTGACAGCAAACCCTTTCCTCATTCTCTGAAAATGGTTGAGTTACTGAGCACAAGCTTTTTTCCATTTTCTTAAGAACAGTGCAGTCCTTGGCACCACCAAATTGTTGCAAATCTTTGCCAAAATACAGGTTTGTGTATGTTTAATTCAATCTATAAAAATCATTAGAGCCCGACCGATATGGATTCTTGGGGGCCGATGCCGATATTAACTTGAAAAGAGACGATTTATAAGCCGATATTTTGGTTTTGAAAATAAACTGGATATTAGACCCATTTCCTATAAACTGCACTTACACAACATTCAATAGCAAAATATCTGCCTGTTCTATGTATGTGGGCTGTATAAACCATTTTCCAGAAGGGATTTATTTAAAAAAAAAAAGCCTTAGATTACAGTCTCAGTGACTAAACAAGTCTGATTTTAAACATTTAACACTTTTACTTTCTTCCAGTTGAAGCTGGTTTTAACAGTCTGTGTGTGTACTGTAAATAAATTAAAATACTAAAGTTAAAGTATTTGCAGAAGTAGTCCCACACTTTGCTGCTACAGCATTCACTTTTTTTCAGGTATCTGTAGGGCAGAAAGAGAGACAGAGAAAGAATAAGCATGTGTATTAATGATATCACCATGTATCATTACTCATGTCATCATTAGAATTATAATAATAATAAACAGGGATCTCCTACATAGGCAAAAATGAGAAATATATATATTTTTTTGTTTTATTTGTCAAGCAATAGGTATTTTATATTTAACCATATAACCGTTAGCTAGAACTACCACTCCGTTATTATATATAGTGTATAAACTAAATCATTTCACATGACGAATGACAGACTCACCGTCAAAACAGTACATCTCCGTGGCTTGGCTGATCACTTTCTTCTTTGTGGATTTCTGGCGCTGTTGTCAACTGGAGTTGCAGAGCTCCCTTTGGTGGGCAAACTATGCAACACTCATAACATGAGTGATGCATGAGACTCTGTTTCTCATGTTCCATCGGCCGTTATAAACGATGATGCCGATTTAAATGCAATAAGCTCATATCGGCCGATAATATCTAAAAATCATTAGTCACTTTATTTTCAAACCAACATACATGGATGCAATGCCATTCTCCTAAACGACCGCCTTGCATAAAATAAATTACTTTATTACTGAACAAACGGAATGTAATTACTTTGTATGTTAAAGGTGTAGCCTGGAATTAAACTGCTGTTTTCATCTGGCCAGAGGCGAACTGGCTCCCCGACTAAGTAAAGTTTCTCCCAAGGTTTATTTTCCATTTCTGTCACCAGTTAAGTTTTGGTTCCTTGCCACTGCCACCTTTGGCTTGGTTATTTGGGGATGCTTGACTGATTGCACACTATTAGAAGAGAGTTGAACTGGATGATTACATTCAAACCGGATGATATCACGTAAACCTAAACCAGTGGCTGTGTGGAGTACAAAGGTTTAAAGTGAAGTTAACATCAGTCATTTAATTCATTTCTGAGCTTTAAAATTTACTCAATATTTTAAAATTAAAAATTTACATTAACTCTTTCCCCGTCAGCAGTTTTGATGGGGAATATCTTTTGACATTTAAACATACCAACGTATATATATACATATATATAGCCTGAATGCACTGTAAGTCGCTTTGGATAAAAGCGTCTGCTAAATGCATTAATTTGCATTAATGCATTAAGAATTGTAGGTACAGTTCATGTCACATCTTTTGCAAGGTCAAATTTGTTTTTATTTGTGATAACTGTTTGTAATGAAAGAGAACTCTGTACTTACCAAATACCCCATCACCTTCATCTTCGTTCAGGTAGATGCATACTCCCTTGAGAATGCACTCTTGCTTGTTCTCCATGGTGGTATTGTAAGAAAACAGACAAAACATTTTTGAAGTTTCTGATATTCATAGATTTGACATAACACCCTCCAATACACATATCTGAGCCATTATGCATTACAGAGCACTATATCAATAGCTTGTATTAAAAAGCAATATATAAAAAAGTGAAATAAAAATAATAATAATTTTAATACAACCTGAGACATTGGCACAATCAAATCTTGAATCTTTTTTCTAAACACTCCATTCTTTTTGGTAAACACTTTTATCAGATCATCAGACAACCAATCCAGTTTGGCCAGGAGTTTTGGTCTGTAAAGGAAGGGTTGTGATCCGATGAAATTAAGCATTTATCTGAAGACATAAATTACAGAGGTCTTGTTTATGGGCGATTCAGCAAAGAAAAAAAGATTTAAATGTTACAAAGAAAAAAAGTATTTATTATAGGGTCAGGGTGCCAGTTTATTTACGATAAAAATCATTATTGTCGATTATTCCTCTTGCTATATTAATCGCAAGTAACAGCATAACCTTAACTTACACATACAAGTGCTTGGAGAAACGTAACGTTATTAGCTGCCTACACAGACATAATGTCGGTCCATGATAATCTAGCAAAAGAAATGCAAAAACTCAACTTACAATTACTGAAGCAGCGAAATTTAGTACTTACGTCGCTAAAACACTATTTGTTGTTTAGACGAGAGACTTCGTCAACGCGGTGAATTCAGTCACGAGCACATGAACTTAACAAGCGTGACTAATCTAAAGCCTTGGATTGGCTGCTGTGCGCTTTGATTGGCATCTCAATCGTTTTAACAATGACGAGCGATAAATTAAATTTTGATGAGGAAAACCTAAAATATGCATTTGAAACTTTTTTGACACCCTTACAACAGCTGAATGCAGAGTAAGAATTTAAAATCCTAGGGGACAATTTGGCCATTTCTAATTATCGGGCCGGGCGTGTTTTACGGCCCTGGTTTTATTCATTAATTCATGGTACTGAAGGGTTTTTTATGTTCTCTCTGTTCTTCGTGCTAACGTTATGATACTTTTAGTAAAAAAAAAAAAAGAAGAAGAAGGTCTGCACAAAGTGCTGAATCCAGAAACCTAACATCAGCTACGACACACTTAAGAGCTATTTTCATACAGTGCATTTTTTGTACCTGTATAAAAGACCTGTCCACAGAAACTTCAAGGACATGGAGTGGTCTAGCGGAAACTTCAAGTTGCCAAACTACTGTCTTGAAACCTCAATGACTTCGAGAGGATCTGCAAAGAGGAGTGACAAAACCCTTCCTGAGATGTGTGTCAAGGGGCTCCATTATTTTGATATTAGCCTATCTTTGCTCCCCGTGCTTTTGTCAAGCGTTGACAGACTGGTTAAAAGAAGCATTTCTCTCTCTCATTTTACTTTTAAATCATATGAAAAGCATGTGTCTGGATGCAAAACAGTTTTAGCTATTTATAGGGTTTTTATAAAACCAATATTTCTCAATACACACCACTTGAATACACTTTGTATATAGTACTAATATACTATTTTCATGTCCCTTGAATCAGATTTTGGCAGAATGACATCGCAAGGCCATAATATTGTTTTCTCTGGTGAAAAGGCCATCTGTATCAGGAGAGAAACATGCACAGATCTCATCATTGGCCTCATACTGTCCCAAATAGTTTTAAAGAAGTGGATTTTCATTTCAGAGGACAAGACTTTTTTCACTTGGGGAAGTGTTATGGATTATTATTATATATATAGTATAACATGCACAACTCTTATTAGATAAAATTGCAGGGAGTATTGAAAGAATGGTTTTTGTTAAGTGAAGTGAATCTCAACAGATTCCATCCTCAGGGAGCAGAGATGCCTTTAACAAAAGCAGGGCAAAAGAGGCAATTGGCGCCATCTAGTGATGAGCAATAAAGTCTCTGCAAGCTAGAAAATAGCAGTCCCCGTTAAATATTTTGTTTTATTAGGTACATGGTTTTGCCATTTTTAAGTACATCACTATTATTTTTCACAGTTAGATTTACCAGTTTTTTAGGTGTAAAAAGAAAACTACACTTGCAGAATTGTTACAATTACAAATCTTTGTGTGAAACAAAAGCAAGCTTGAAAGTAGTTGACCAATAGAGTGCAACTGAATGTCTATAGTTTTTACAGATTTGTTATAAAGCGTTTATAATGGTACACATAAAACCTTTGATGTTTTTAAATTTAGTTTGTAAAATCAATACCTGTAAATCTATGGATTATCTAAACTTTTAGGCAGGTTAGATTATATTGAATCGTTTTTTTTTTTCCATTAACTTTTGACCGATAGTCCACACAAAGGTAGCAATCTATACAATAAACTGGAATAGAAGAAATCATTTTAGCACTGAAAACTGACACTTCACCTTTAAATAACCTAAAAAAATACTGCACTGATAACTTGTGTAGTATAAAATGTTTTTAATTCTCAAATCAACAAACATCCACAATTAACATAAGTAAAAAAGGATTCCCCACAGATTCCCTGGAACAATAAAATAAAGTACACAAAAGGAGAAGAGGCTTTTTGGGCATGATCATATGAAAATAAAAATTGGGCGGTTCTCTCTTCCCGCTGTCACAGAAACAACACTGAGACAGAGAGGGAGATCTGGATAACAGCCACCACAACTTCTTCACACATCTAGCTCATCTGGACTGCTCAACTAGACAAAAAGAAAGAGAGAAACATTATGAAGCAAGCTGCAATTACACATCAACAAAAAAAAAAAAAAAAAATGAATAACCAAACCCGAGACTTCCTACACTAGGGATGAGTTTCAGTATCAGTGATACATTTTTTTTTTTACTTTTTGGCGCACTAAAGCTCAAGTCTCCTGAAGCACTTCACCAGCATTCAAGCAGCGTTTTAGATTTGTCTGGTTAAAACTCTCTGTTTCTCCAACATTTTTCAATGTTTCCATTACTATGCATAATTTGTATATAAAGTTCTGAGGGTTCTTTGGTTAAAAAAAAAAAATTACTGTATTTGAGGATGACTGGAATTCATTATTATATTATTATTATTATTATTATGTAGTACAACCTTAAATTTAAGATGGACACTGACAGTCCTGTGACAGCGATTTGTAGTCCCTTTTTTTAAATCAAGATTTTAACATGTAGCAGTTATTTCTACTCTCACATTGACTTTTACATTTGAGATTCATTTTTTTAGATGTAAGATTTTCACTGGAATTACAGTTAATATATTTATATATAAATATATAAAATTTGTCTTTTTTGTTTCCTTTTTATTTCTAATGAAGGCAAGTGAAGTTAATGAGGTATAAATCTAAACTGATCAAGGATTGCCATCTGCATCAGCAGATACTTGCTTATCTTCATCTTAAAAGAATCAATACAGAATTTAAAATGCAGATTTCGTGTGCTGTCAAATTTCTTACTGTAGGTGGAGATATCGATTTCCTCGGGCAACTCGGCGACGTTGACTTCAAAACGGTCCTGCACATCATTCAGGATCTTTGCATCCGTCTCATCTGATACAAAGGTGACGGCCAATCCTTTTGTGCCAAACCTACCAGCACGAGCAACCTGAAAGAAAGTAGGATAACTGAGTTTAACAATCTTAAATTGTGCATTTTTCCATTCCTAGCACTAGTTTGAATCTTAGGGTTGGGTAGTTACTACTACATCTCTCGTTTTGATAAATGCCACAGCACATCATGCATAAATACCCTGTGTAAGTACGTGTCTGAATCTTCAGGCATGTCATAATTGAAAACGATATTAACACGCTCGATATCCATCCCACGACCAAACAGATTAGTAGCCACCAGGATCCGCCGTTGAAAATCTTTAAACTGTTGGTACCGGGACAATCTGCGTGAAAGAGAAGGAGAAATGTCCTCAGCATTTGCATTTCTTACCAAACCGTTCCAAGATCATTGGATCAACAAATGTCTCACCTTTCTTCCTGAGCCATTCCCCTGTGGATCGCAATGGCTGGGAAATTCTGTTCAACCAGCAGCTGAGAGAGAGCCACGCATCGCGGAACGGACTTAACAAATATCACCACCTATAAATCATCCACACAAACCGCCGAGTTGACAAGTGGTCACATCCAAGGTCAATGACTGTGAAAATGTGATGACATGACAATTACCTGGTTGAACTCGAGAACGTCAAGCAGGTCAAACAGTTTGCGGTTCTTTTCGCTGTCCTTTAGTTTGACGTAGTATTGCTGAAGTCCATGCAGGGTAAGCTTAGTCTCGTCATCGACAAACACCTCCATCGGCTGAGAGAAAAGAAGAGGCTATGCGATTCAGAACACCATTCACAGCTTTTGAGCGAAGCGGATACATAAATAGACAAAAAGAAAGACGATGACTCACATCTTGCATGAATTTGCGACAGACCGGTCTGATCTCTTTGCTTAATGTGGCGCTGAACATCATGCACTGCTTCTCATGAGGGGTCAGTCTGAAGATATCCTGGACATCCCGTCTCATATCTAGTATGCAATCACACACAATTAGACCTCTGGGGAACGACAAAAAACATCCAGCTCCATACAGATCACAATGAAACTCACCCAGCTGCTCCAGCATCTTGTCACATTCATCCAACACAAAGTGTTTGACATTTTTGAGGTTCAAGGTCTTGTTGCGAATGAGGGCAAGGATCCTTCCTGGTGTTCCCACCACAATGTGAGGGCAGCTCTTCTTCAGCACTTCCTCATCCTTCTTTATGGACAAACCACCGAAGAAGACCGCACACTTAACGCTGGACATGTACTTGGAGAAGCGCTCGTACTCTTTACTGATCTGGAAGGCTAGTTCACGTGTGTGGCACATAACCAGCACAGAAACCTGTATAGAAGAAAATGTGTGTTGTCTTAACATCCATAACTTTAGCTAATACTAGTCTCGATCTAAAGTAACAGTCTGCAACAGGATATGAAACCAATGCAATCTGGGCTTTATAGTCCATTGCTGGTTATTTAGGTTCCTGCAAGTGTGTAGATTTAATGCAGAACTTAACCATTTTCTGAGATCTATGTCAAGAAATGTTTGACACAACATTAGAACAGCCCAAACAGTTTTAGGTTTTACTGCTCAAAAGTTTGGAATTAAGAGACTTTCAAAAACAAAAATATTATGCTCAGTAAGGCAACATTTAAAACAACTCTTTTGTAATTCAATATATTTTAAAATGTAACATATTCCTTTCATGGTTAAATCTGCAGCATCATTACTCCAGCCGAGAGTGTCACATAATCTTTCAGAAATCATTCTGATATGATCATTTTATGCTCAAGAAAAATGTATTATTATCAATGCTGAATGAGTTGTTGAAGCTTAAATATTTGTGGAAATGGTTATACACTTATCATTCAAGTGTTTGTGTTATATATATAAAAAAAACACTTATTCAGCAGAGCAAGAACACATTGAGTAGCATTCCTGAAAAAAAGATTTAGCAGCAAAAAAAAAAAAAAAAAAAACCTCATCATAATCAACACCGATAACCATTCATATTGATTGCCAATAATAATTGAGCACAAAATAAGCATAATGGGATGATTTCTGAAGGATCATGTAACACTGAAGACAGGAATAAATCATAAAATCTAACAAAGCTCCTGCCAACATTCCTTGACTAGTATATATGTTGACAAATAGGAATGTAAACTGTACCGATTTTGAGTTTGCCAAATCTAGTTCAATGAATACACACCTGGCCGTCCACTGGCTCGATCTGTTGGAGTGTGGCGAGCACAAACACGGCGGTTTTTCCCATTCCAGACTTTGCCTGGCACAGGATGTCCATACCCAGGATGGCTTGTGGAATGCACTCATGCTGGACTGAGGAAAGATGAAAAAAACTTAATACATTTAAATTTTGGACAATAAGTTCTGAGTATGGGGTACCATACAGTCGCATCTTGATAAATTAGAATGTTGAGGAAAAGTTCATTTCAGTAATTCAACTCAAATTGTGAAACTCTGTATTAACTTAATTCAATGCATACAAAATGAAGTAGTTCAAGTCGTTGCTTCTTTTAATTGTGATGATTTACCTCACACATAAAAAAAAAAAAAAAAACACCAATTCACTATGTCAACAAATTAGAATACTTCATAAGACCAATAAAAAAAATTTTTAGTGGATTGTTGGCCTTCTGGAAAGTATGTTAATTTACTGTACTAAAACTAGGGGCTCCTTTTGCTTTAATTGCTGCCTCAGTTCAGCGTGGCATGGGGGTGATCAGTTTATGGCATTGCTGAGTTGTTCTCGAGGCCCAGGTTTCTTTGACAGTGGCCTTCAGCTCATCTGCATTGTTTGGTCTCTTGATTCTCATTTTCCTCTTGACAGTACCTCATAGATTCTCTCTGGGGTTCAGGTCTGGTGAGTTTGCTGGCCGGTCAAACACATCAACACCATGGTCATTTAACCAACTTTTGGTACTTTTGGCTGTGGGCAGGTGAAAATTAAATCAGCATCTTCAAAAAGCAGGTCAGCAGAAGGAAGCATGAAATGCTCTTAAGTTTCCTGGTAAACGGATGCAGTGACTTTGGTTTTCAAAAAACACAATGGACCAACACATGACATTGCACCCCAAATCATCACAGACTGTGGAAACTTAACACTGGACTTCAAGCAACTTGGGCTATGAGCTTCTCCAGCCTTCCTCCAGACTCTAGGACCTTGGTTTCCAAAGGAAATACAAAACTTGCTCTGAAAAGAGCACTTTGGACCACTGGGCATCAGTCCAGTTCTTATTCTCCTTAGCCCAGGTAAGATGCCTCTGATGTTGTCTGTGGTTCAGGAGTGGCTTAACAAGAGGAATACAACAACTGTAGCCAAATTCCTTGACACGTCTTGTATGCCTTGACCCCAGCCTCAGTCCATTCCTTGTGAAGTTCACTCAAATTCTTGAAGCTATTTTGATTGACAATCCTCATGAGGCTGTAGTTTTCTTGGCTGGTTGTGAATCTTTTTCTTTCACACTTTTTCCTTCAACTCAACTTTCTGTTAACATGCTTGGATACAGCACTCTGTGAACAGTCAGCTTCTTTGGCAATGAATGTTTGTGGCTTGCCCTCCTTGTGAAGGGTGTCAATGATTGTCTTCTGGACAACTGTCAGATCAGCAGTCTTCTCTATGATTGTGTAGCCTAGAGAACCAAACTGAGAGACCATTTTGAAGGCTCAGGAAACCTTTGCAGGTGTTTGAGTCGATTAGTGGATTGGCGTGTCACCATATTCTAATTGGTTGAGATAGTGAATTGGTGGGTTTTTGTTAAATGTGAGCACAATTAAAAAAACAAAGACTTAAACTACTTCAGTCTGTGTGTACTGAATTTATTTAATACACAAGTTTTACAATTTGAGTTGATTTACTGAAATAAATGAACTTTTCCACTCCATTCTAATTTATTGAGATGCACCTGTACTTGGCTACACGTCACATTCGTTTTTGAATACGGTAGCTATTTATACTCACAAAGAGTGAGTATGAATACATACTCATATAATATATGTACTAAAACTAGATTAAACTTTTTACACACTCTAAAAAGCTTTAAAACATTTCACAGTAATCCTCACCCTCAGAAGGATGCTCAAAGCCACAGTCAACGATCGCACGGAGCAGCTCTGGTTTCAAGAGGAAATCGCGGAAGCCGGAGCTGTGAATGGAGACATAGGAGCCTTTCACCTCCTTCTTGCCGGCTGGGACTGCGCTGTCCACAATGGTTTGGGGCTCCTCGTCTTCCTCGTAGTCCAACAGCTCATTATCAACATCGTTTTCTGCCATGGTAACTTTTGGTGACACATGGGAACATAAAGATGTAAATGACTGAATTATGCCAAAATATACCAAATCAGTATATAAACATGATCTGCTACAATATCAGGGAATATTATTATTATTATTATGTGTGTATATATACATATGTGTGTGTGTGTGTGTGTGTGTGTGTGTATATATATATAGGGAGAGAGAGAGAGATTGACAGATAGATAAATAAAACAAAAGGTAAAAAATACTGCTCAGTGTTTTGCAACAGCCTAAACTAATGGGAAAGTATGGAGCATTATCCAAACTTCTCGAAATGATCCTTAATTCATCACTTGCATTGCTCTCTTTAAAGTATTATTTGTTAGTAAATCGTACCCACATGGAGAAAATTGTTAGAGGGCAAAACCCTTAAAATCCATTATACAAGTTGCTATACATGTTGAACCAGCTTTGATTCAGTCAATTGACTTCCAGTCAGCGTGCAGACAATAGAGCCGCCATTCGTTGTCCCATCTAAACCGATCTTCTGATCTAAATGAACGGTCCAAACCACACTTTTTTAAGTATCTAGAATAACTGTGACTATGCACTGTTGCAACACGTGTGGCGCTTCACATAAGATCCTGTTTGGGTGCAAATCAGGCTCGTTTTCGCATTTAGGCTTTGAGCCTTTCAGGCTGTACGTTAACGTTATGGCTAGAAAAACGTGTGTCTAACGTTACAGCTGTCCGTTTTAAATACTTAGATTTGTTATTAAAATTGCCTTTAATCCGAAAGTGAGTACAATTAACCACCATGCATGAAACAAATTACAGTTATTAAAGGTGTAAACAAAACAAATTACCTTTCGATGTTGGTAACTGAACTTCGGCACTGGCGATTCGTGTGGTTAGGCCTTAAGTTTACAAGTCTCCCAAGAAATAAAAATCGAGCTCTCCTATTGGTTGCATTCAACGTCAATAATGGGTGAGAACCAGCGCATGCTTGCGATTGGGTAACATGAAATCGCGTAGAAGTTGTGGGCGGGTTCAAACGGCAGTCTCAAGCCTATTACTCTAAAAACTGTCCACACGATGTCAGAATATAATAATAATAATTCCTTAAATTTTATAAAGCGCTTTTTCCAAGGACTCAAAGCGCTTTACATTGTCAGGGGGTATGTCCTCATCCACCACCAGTGTGCAGTATTTTAGGCTTACAATGAAAATGCATTTTTTGGTTTGTTTCTTTGTTTGTTTCCTTATATTCTTCCTCAACACAAAATGCATTAACTATTGAAAAGTAAATTATTAGTAAAACGAATAATAATAAAACTTTGTAATAGAGTTAGTGAATGTCAGTATGAACACAAAATACAGAGAAAACAAACGTAATAGAATATATATGTATTTATATAATTTTATATAGAAAATATGCTTTTTACAAAGTAATAATAAATTACCAAAATTAATTATCTGGTGGTGCTCAATCTACATTGTACAAATTCGTTTACAGTTTTCTTCTTTCTTTCTTTTTCAAATCTGTGAAGCTAATTTTAATGATAAATGCAAAAAGCGGATTTCAGACCATTATACACCATTATAGGTAGAATATAACTTTGTAAACTAGATCAATAACTTCCGAAGCAAAAGAGAGCAGGTCATTAATTAATAATCTTAAAATATAAAATGCACGAAGTAAACTGTCATGAAGCAAAAAAAAAGGCTTGTAGATTGTTGTTTTTTGGCTGCTCTGTATATTATTTACAATACATTATAGTTGTTATCATGAATTAAAGAATGACGTCAGAGGATAAACAAGTTAAAATAATCTTAACACTTAACCACAATCAACACCGCAAAATCACCTGCCCGCTGCCCTCTGTGGCTGGGGTTATCAAAAAAAATTACGTATTGGTAGAACGAGTTGTCAATCATGTCTAGTCCTCAAGTTGATTGGTTTGACTTTTGTCAATCACGAGATCCGCTGACGTAAGACCATTGCATTATTGTTTATTCTGAACGAGATCGTCAAACTACTGGAAAATAGATGCCAGCTACTCAGTGGTTTTCATCGTGTATTTATTGTGATATCATGATTTACTATTATTTCTATCAGCATTTTTTTTATAGATCACGATTAAGATAGTAGGCGGGACTTGGGCGGGGTTTTGTCTTGTTCTGTTCTCTCCTTGAGGAAGCTCGCCCTGACGACTCATATTTTCCTCTAAATGAGCATCCACATCCAATATGTTCAATATGGTACCGTATTCATTTCCCGACTTACCTTAGCGGTCCAACGGCTTCGTACAAAAAAGGATTGCTGATATCTGCCGGTTTTGTGCGAAATGTCAAGATCGCAGGAGCAGCTTGAGTAATGAGAGCGAAATTCAGGTGGGCATTGCTCTATGCATTTTCCTTTACACTAATGTGTGGTCGCTGCTCGGTTATGTGTGCACTAATCCATTTTAGTACAACATTAATTTTAAACCGTTAATCGGGATGAGATGACAGATAGGTAGTCTAGGACAAAGCGGGGAAATTCCAGCGCATCACACTCATGCTCCCATTTCTCTGGACCAGCGCTGATTTGCCCGCTTGCCCATCTGCGAGTTGCCATGGGGGGGAATCTCCATCCACAGCACCATTATTATTTTGCAGAGAAATAGATGTTATTATGACCCGATTTAAAGCACCAAAATACACAGTGCGTTTAAAAACCACTGTGCTTTGAATTCAACGCAGCCTTCCTCCATTTCAAAGGCTAATGCATTTAATGTCACAACGCTGCACAATCATTAAATTCCCCTCCGGAAATGTAATATGTTACTAATAATGGATTCGTTACACCTATAGTGAGAACTAGCATCCTCCTGGTGGTGCATTTGCATTAGGAGTCCAGAGACTACAGGCTTTATTATAGTAGCCTATAGAGTCTGCATCATGCAGGATTAAACAACGGCTGTTGCTTATTTTGGCCTTTTTGGTCTTCTAGCATCCTGAAAGGCCTGTTATGGTTTCGTATTATTTTCTATAACGCGATATTAAAGCTTGAACATGCATCAGACTGTCATGGCTGTTATGCACATTTCCTTCTTGTCATGTTTCACACTGCGTTTTGTTATCATTTTGGACCAATCAAAGGTAAATATGGCTGTAATGGTCTTTCATTTAGTTTTGTCGTGAAACACAGTTAAAGAGATTAATTATGTGGTTCTTGCCTGCGATTACTAATGATTAAGGGCAGTCTGATTGCATGTTTTGGTAGGGAGGAGAGTTTGTTTGACTCTGTATTTAATAAATAGACTGTGGTTGTGCTGCCAGCTAAAGCAAAAAATAAAAAAAGTTGTGTGGGATCTTACACTGATGTTAAATTTATTTATTTTTGCTCATTTTTTTTTTACTTTTGCCTAAAAGAAATGGACATGGTGATGATTCTTTAAAAATTATGTCATTGCAATTGAAGATTTGGTTGGTGTTAAATTGTACCTTTATTGCTTAAAGGGATCGTGTACCCCCAAATTATGCACTTTCATGGTCCAAGCCTGTATGACTTTCTGTCTTCTGTGGAACATAAAATAATATGTATTAAAGAATACTGGTAACAAAACAGCTTCCGGTCCTATTAGCTTCAGTTATATAGACAAAAAATATAATGGATGTCAAAGGAAACCCAAAACCATTTGATTTCCAACATTCTTCAAAATATCATCTTTTATGTTGTACAGAAAAAAGAAAGTGATATAGGTTTGAAACCACAGGAGGGTGAGTTACTGATGACAGCATTTTTATTTTTGGATAGACTTTCCCTTATAACACTTTCATGTGTCCCCTGTTATTGGAATGGGATGTCATACTCACTAAATCAGTGTGAGCAAAATTTCTTAACAACTGTAACATCAGCCAGGCCTGATGAGGTAATAGTGACCTCATCATGAGTGGGCCTGATATAAGGTACCAATGTTTTTTATATCATCACTTGCAATTATGAGTTACACAAGTCATGTAAACAACAGCCCATATATTTTCATTTCAAAACTTTAAAATTTGAGAAAAAAAAAAGGTTGATGTTTTTGCTTCACTGGATAATACTGTCAGTAATTTAACATTTCTATCCTAAAACAGCTGGCAGGTTAAATGTCTAAATACTTACATCTTACCTCACATTCATTTTTAGAACGGAAGCTTTACGTTAGGGGTGTAACGGTTCACAAAATTCACGGTTCGGTTCGATACGATACACTGATGTGACGCTTCGGTTCGGTTCGATACGTTTTAGATACAGCAAAATGTAAAAACATCTCAACTTTTCAGAATGCCGCAAGCGCACCGCGGGTCATGTGACAAGAACCAACCAATCAGCTTCATCCTTTCCCGTAACAACGTTGAGAGCTCAGCCAAGATGAAGGAACAGCTGATCATAGTTGTATATGGATTGCAATTTTGAAATAAATTCAGTAGCAGAGCTACTGCAAGCGATTTTTAGAGCTGCAAATCCATTTATCCTTCGCTGAAATTTCCGCGTCTCATGGAGAGAGCACGTCATTGTTGCTTAGCAAAGACAGACGCCTCATGAGCGCTTCTGCCCAAGCGCTTTGGAAAGGAGGAGAAAGACGCGCTTAGCGTTTTCCATGCGTTTTTAGGCACGATATGTGAACGGCCCCTAAGGCGCTCGCTCACTCAGCACGCGCTGAAGGCTCGTTGCAAAATGTCTAATGCATTTAACAGACCAGAAATATAAGATCCTAAAATAACCAACAGGTCTGGTGTTTGGGTTGGATTCCCTGTAAGCTATAGTGTCTAAATGCTGCAGGGATAGTTTGCTGCGTGCATGTTTCTCCTTTTTTTCGTCTTTTCCCAGATAGTACTGACGCATATATCCCAGATATTCCCGCTGTTTTTTTTTTGGTTTTTTTTTGTAATCCCGCTGGTGTACCCTGTCATGTTGCAGATGCGACATACCGTTGTTTTTTTATCCACCACTCTCTTGCCATCACCATTATAGCTTAAAGGGAATCCAAAGTGCACCCAAACACCAGACCTGTTGGTTATTGGGGGATCTTCTCATTTCTAGTCTGTTAAACGCATTGGCTATTTTGCAACGAGCCTTCAGCGCGTACTGAGTGAGCGAGCGCCTGCTGAGTAGCCTAACATAAACATATAAGATGGTGTTTTTTTCTTCTTCGGGAGTGTCAGGGGCGTTGCCTGTTACGTTGTTTGGGTTATTGGGCTACCTTGTTGAACGCATATCATTATATTTCTTTCTCTCTCTCTTTTTTTTTTTTTCAAATATAATTAATTACTCCAACGAACCGTTCGGTATACATAATGCGTACCGCGTACCGAACCGAAAGCGTCGTACCGAACGGTTCAATACGAATACGCGTATCGTTACACCCCTACTTTACGTTGGGATTCATGCTTGGCTTCTGCCTTCTTTGATTTGATTGGCCATCTCAAGCTGCCTACACTCTTCTGTTTATATGTGTATTAAGCTTTGATTTGAAAGAAAACAGCCCATCCTTGTGGGGCAGCTGACACGGAAGAGCATACACAGCTTAAGGTGATATGGAGAGGCACAGAGGAGACTGTTGACAAAGGAATTGTTGAATAAAGTCGTTATTTTAGTTTTATTCACGTACAAAAAGTATTCTTGTTGCTTCATAACATTACGGTTGAACCACTGATGGCAGATGGACTATTGACAATCCTTTTCATACTTTTCTGGACTTTGACAGCGTAACTTACTTGGCAGTCTATGGGACAGTCTTAAACCTCACTGTTTTCATCCAGAATATCTTAAATTGTGTTCCCGAAGACGAACTAAACTTTTACGGGTTTGGAACAACATGGGGTAAGTGATTAATTACGAAATTAGCATTTTGGGGTGGAGTATCCTTTTAAGCCTTATGTTGGAATTCATGCTTGGCTTCTGTAAACAGTCAAACCCACCTTCTTTGTTTTTATTGGCCATCTCAAGCATTTTGACATTGATGATAACAGTTAAGAGTATCTGTGGGGACAATCTGCCATATCTAATTATGTCTATGGTAGTTGCAGCCCTGTTCTTCATACACAATATGTGCTCATCCAGATGACAGGTTGTATTAGGGTTGTGCAAAAAATCTAATGCAATGTTCATGCGCATCTCATCAGTAAAGGCGCTCCTGTAATCAGTAGTATATCTCCAGTACGTGTGTTCAGATCAGGGTTGCCAGGTTTTTAAAACAAAGCCTGCCCAGTTGCTTCTCAAAACTAGTCCAAAACTAGCCCAATCGCGTTTCCAGAGGGTTCCCTAATAAAAATTTAGTCCCGGAGTTAAAATATAAGTTTTTTGGGGTTGCCTTGGTAAAATTTGCATTTAAGGGGCTAAATATCACGTTATTGGGAATGGGATATGGGTTTCTTCGACCCGCAGACATGAAAAACAACCGCAGACTTGGAAACACTGGTTGGCATTTACTATACAGAGCCATAGTTCACCGACAAGCTACACACAATCGCTTTCAAAATCGGCAAAGAATCGCCTGTGACTTTAAAATCAATTTTGTGTAGATTGTCAGTGAACTACAGCTCTGTATAGTAAATGCCAACCAGTGTTGCCAAGTCTGCAGTTGTTTTTCGTGTCCACAGGTTAAAGCGACCCCAATCCCAATAATGTGATATTTAGCCCCTAAAATGCGAATTTTACCAAGGGAACCCCGGCAAAGAAAATGTGTATTTTTTTTTGCCCGGAACGAAATGCGATTGGAATAGTTTTGAGAAGCAATTGCAGAAGCTGAAGCAAAACCTGGCAATCCTGATCTGAACGCACGTGCTGTAGATATACTACTAATTACAGGAGTGCCTTTTTTTTTTTTTTTACTTTATTTATTTGAACAGGGACAGTGTACAACATACATTAACCTTAAAAAGGAGAGATGCATTATACCAGGTTGTAGCATTTATGCTAATTCCCACCTGTAGTCCCTGGGCAGGCTAATGACAAATAGAATACACATGTTAATAATACATTTACCCCTAAAAAGCATTTAAATTACCACACCATTCATTCCTCAAACATTCATTTACAAGAAGCCACTTTTTGGCCAGATGTGAAAAAGCGTTAAAATGTGTTTACTGACTAGATGCACATGAAAATCATCTTCGATTTTTTTTTTTTTTGCACAGCCCTAGGTTGTATTAACTCAGAGTTGAAAAAAGAGTTGAAAGAGTTGCCTGAGTTTTCAGCTAAACAATTAATATACTGTTTAAGAGTCAGCTATTGTGGAGATGTACAGTCAAGAAAAAACAAGAGATTGTCTGGGAATGCATATGATCTCTCCAGATATAAGCATTGGCTGGTTAGCAGGGTTCCGTTAGCCCATGTTGGTAGTTGTCTTTACTGCACCATTCTGTGGCAAAAGAAAATTACTTTTCTCTTTTGATGGCCATTTAAAATATGTATATTCTAAGGAAATAGATAGTAATATATACATTATAAGAATTTTTATATTTTGGGATTTTACCCTTTCTGTTGATGTCTTGTGGCTCCAGAAAGATTATTCCAATGATATTTACAGCTTGGGTGATTGCTGCACAATTTCCCAGAATTTGGTGGCCATAAGCAAAGATGGCTGAATTACAGTTGCAGTTCTGCGCCACTTAGGAAATGTGCAAACATTCACAGATTTCTCCACGTAACTTAAAACTATTTGGATCAGTCACTTTGCAGTTACCATATGTAAATAAATAGTGGACTTTTTTTTCTTTTTTCTAACGGCTGCACTATAGCTTTTATTTACGTCCAAATAAGCATGATTTATGGCTGTGGTAGATGGGTCATGTGAACTGTGAATGTTAAACTGATAGGGTTGCTGTTGTGTTTTCATCAGGACAAACAAGCCCTTATGTAGTTCACATTCCCAGGAGAGCCAGAGAGAAAGACACTATCTGCCCTCTGCAACCTCTTGCTGTATCTCTATTTTCCTTTCTGTATCTGTGTTTAAGTGTTTTGGCATTGTCACACTTTCTCTTGGTTTATAGCTGCTGGCTGACTCAATGTCATAATTTCAAACAGCACACAAATGTGAAGTCTGGGCTAAGCCTGCATGTGTTTTGAACATTTTGTGTGTCCGACAGAGAGATGATGACTTTGCTTCAGAGCAGCTGTGGCTCCTCGGCTGTGATGATCATAACCGGCCTGTACGTACATTTTCCATCTCTGCTCAGCTGCTGCTGTTTTTTTTTCGGTTTTACTTAGTCATACTAATTTAAATTCACTGCAGCTGTTTTTAGTTTACAGAAGATGTCTTATTCTGCCCTCTAAATTGTTTATTATCTTCATGAAATTTACTGTGTTATAGCCTAATGTCGTTTTTTTCTGTTATTAACGGTGTTGTCTTCATCGTTGTGGTAGATTTTATTTAGCATGTTTTATCCCCCTAAACCAGATCGACACAAACCCTGCCCCGCTGCAGTTTTAAATCTTCGAGGGCATTTCAGTCACTGTGCTAATTGCCTACAGTACATTACGCTGAAACAAATACAAACCCTTAACCCTAACCTTAAAGGGAAAGTTCACCCCAAAAAAAAAAATTCTGTCATGATTTACTCATACTCCACTAGACTGTAGCCATTGACTTTCATAGTATGGAAAAAAATACTATGGAAGTTGATGGCTACAGTTGACTTTGTGATCATTCTTCAGCATATTTTCTTTTGTGCTCAACGGAAGAAAGATTTTCGTATAGATTTGGAATAACCTAGTATGGCATTGGTTACACATACTGATAGATAGCATTACTGTATGAAGTTATTTTGGATTCAAAACAACTGAGCACCTGTGGCAGTGCGATTTGTAGTTGTAAAGAAAAGCCACACATGTGTATCAGTAAATTTGAAGTCACAGAGAGAAATGTTTTAAGAGTTGCAAACCTGTAGACTTTTTTTCTCTCCCACAAACACAACACAACAGTTACACCTTCTCAAATTCCTCATTGCAGGTGCACAAATACTATTCTACAAATCACACATTTAGAAACTCGTACGCTCACATTTATGTAACAATTGCTGCAGTGAATGTGGTGCAAAACGCATTTACACACCCGCATCAAGAAATGTGAAGTCGTGGACAAATGTTGAACATCCGCAAATCAATACGTGAATTCATCAAATGAGAATTGCACACTTGTAGAATATTTTCTCAGAAATGTCTTGTATATTTTTCTAACACAAACACAAAGTACATAACTACAGCTGCTTGAATCTGCAGCGATGAACCTCAAACACTGTTTTTCACTTTCAAGTGACAAGTTTCGCGCTCTCCCTTTTGCACCGAGATATTTGGTTCAAAAGTGATTTGTGCATCTGTAGAGGTAGTGGGCAGGACTTTTTAGAGATTAAAGAATTTCAGCCAATCAGAAGAGCTACTAAGTCTCGCCAGTTTTAATATCATTTAAAATCAGATTTATTCTTTTGATGAAAGCTGAATTTTCAGCATCATTACTCCAGTCTTCAGTGTCACATGATCCTTCAGAAATGATTCTAATAGTTGATTTGCTGCTCGAGAAACATTTCTTATGTTGTGCTGCAGGGTTGAAAATTAACGAGGGCTTGTGGCAAAAAATGCCACCAAAATGAACAAAAATGCCCTACAAATTCAAGATAAAGGGGCAAAAAATGCCCTTGGACAATTAAACAATTGATTATGGCTATTGCGGTTAAAAAGAAATGTGTGTCTTTTAATGTCTATTAATGGAATTACATTTTGATTCGCTTACACTGCATTAGATTGTTTTTCATGTATTGTTTTTTTAACATTGAGCCTTATAACCAATCACACGCATTTCCGTTGAGCTTAGGAATGCAATGGCCAATCAGATACGCTTAGATTAGTCAGCGCTGAAAGTGTGCACACTCATTGATTGAGATACGGTGTAAATAAAATATGATTTACTTATCTTCAGTGATTATAACAATAGTTTTTGTATAACATGTGCTAGACTAGATAAACGTCATGGACTGACACGTTTGTCTGTGAAACCAGAGCCATGACATAAAATGAGTTGCCTGCCAAAACGCAGACAAAAAAACACAAAAAAGTATTTATTTATTCAATTAATCAACACTTAATAAATATTATTTTGTATCAAGAGAAATAATAAAAAAATGATGATTTTTGTCATATTATTGCTGCCATATTAGCTGCTGTTTTTTTATAAAATAATGTAAATGTTCATGGCAAAAAGTAAATTTTGCACATGGTGTGAAAGGTTGTCAGTGAAGAATGTAGGGTGCTTGAACAGAGAACGAGAGAGAGGTTTGGAGGTTTGGAGGTTTGGAGGTTTGGGTTTGAATGCGTGTGGGGGAAGGGGAGTGTGATTGACATTGTGCTAAGAGCTACAATAACCACACTTTTGCTGCTCATCAGGAGAAGAAAGAGACAGATGCAGCAAACACACTGCTGTTATTGTATTCAGTTACTACACACACAGACATACAGTTTTTCTGTGCCATTACCAAGATGATGGCCTTTGCATCTCTCATATTATTTCTATTTCTAGTGTCCAGATGTTGTCATACATCGATTAACCGGTGGGAAAAATACCTCACTGTCACAATTCTACCAAGGGCTAAATTTGAGTAGATCAAAAATCTTATCGTGACCGTGAATTAGCCATATTTTAATGCTGTTTTGAAAAACCTTGAAATCTGAGGTTCTCAAAGTATGGGAGATTGTTGTGGCTTGCTGTAGATCTGTGTTGTGGTTGTGCTACACAGACATTGTGTTTTTCTCTTTGGTGAAGAGTAAAAAAAAGTACACTTCAGATTTGAAATAAAAAGAGGAACAAATACTAAATAAAATAAAAATAAAAATAAATAAAATCATAATTATGGCAATAAACTATTCTGATATTGTTGAAGATCAGGTCATATGGTATTTTAAAGTGTCCTAATATTGTGTTGGAGTCCCCTACAACAGGTATAAATGTGTCTCATGACAGAAAACATTGTAATTTTCTCAGAATATACATTTTATATTAGCGTAATTTGCCAATGATTTCAAAATGATTCGTTCCAAGCAAGTTCGGAGCAAACACCTCCCCTCCTCAAGCCCACTCTGCTCTGATTGGTCAGCTGGCCAAGCCTGTTGTGATTGGTACAGAGAGGGGTTCTTGAGCCAGTTAGCCAGTGTATTGTTTACATAAAACAATTATATAATGCTCCCATCTGTTCTTATAATAATGACATAAAATACAAAAACACTTATGTTTTTCGTGCCCACAGCAAATGTTTAGCTGCTACACTGAACACTTAAAACAATAAATGGTGGGTATGTTGACCGAGTGCTAACGTGACTGACTGATGAAACAATACAGTTTGTAAAACAAATATGCCTACTGTAATGTTTGAAGAACAACAGACAAAAGTTGCTCTGTCTTAACTTTTAATCAGAACAGCTGTATTACAGGTGCACCAGCCTAACTAACAGACTAACCCAACTATAACAGCCTAACTCACTCCCACATTAACCCTATAACTGCCGGTGCAGCTAAATAAACCACAATTCAACAATGATTATAAAGTTTTTGTGCTACATTCTTTATTATTAAAAGTAATTTGAACATCATCAGTCTACAATAAATTACACATTCTTAGGAAATAGTGGGTTCACAGCGAATTAGTAATACGCTTCACCTGGAAACCTAAAGCTGCACTACAATACATAATATATTAGCACAAAAAATATTGATATTTTGATCACTAAATCGAAAATGTACACATAACCTATCAATCGTATTCATAGGTTGTGGATCGGAGAGCTTGTTAGTCCAAATGAAGAAGATTAGAAGCCAATGAAGTTAAAAGCCAAGATTGGACAAGCAGTCCTTGATATAATGATAATGATGCACAAAACAAAAAGTTTGAATTGTATTTCTGTGGTATCCTTGAAACACAGTGTCTTCTCAACATTATGGAAACACACTAACTAGCAGAAGTGTTTGTGGGCAGGTCAGACTCTGTTCGTATTTCTTGGGCAGGTGGGGATTATGCAAATATGTTACCAAGTGTCATATACCGGTAACAGGCAAAAGATTTGAAAATATGACGCCTCATTAAGGCGATTCAGAATTGTCTCTCTCTTTTGAGAAACAATATCTTTATTTATCATGCGCTTTCTTGATTAAAAGGTCATTTTCAGAGTATTTTTGGTCTGTCTCTCAATTCCCGCTGCCTATGCCTAACACAGAGATTACTGCCAGGTTTAGGACATTGCTTTTGTGTTTGGTTGTGACTGCACTGGAGATGAGAGAGAGAGTGTGTGTGTGTGTGTTTTCTTGGTCAGGGGGATTGGATTCATGCACTTGTTAATGGTTCTTTTGATTGGTCTTCTCCTCTGATATGAATGCTGCCATTGTTTGCAGTGTGTGTGTTTACTTTGTTTAAAGCGGTCATATGATGTTACTAAAAATAACATTATTTTGTGTATTTGGTGTAAGCCAATATGTTTATGCAGTTTAAGTTAAAAAAACACATTATTTTCCCCATTATGTACATTATGGTTGCTCCTTTATGCCCCACCTTTCTGAAATGCGTTGATTTTTGCAAAGCTCATCATTCTGATAAGCGAGATGTGCTCTGATTGTGTCCTGGTGCGATGCCGTGTGTCCTAGCGTGACGAGACAAAACCCGTAAAATCCTTTACAAACGAGGCATTTGTTGCATCCATTTGGGACATAATTACTGATTATAATGACTTATACTGTCTTTTTATGCGTTTTGTTGCATATTGTGCTGAAAATACATCAAATCATGTCTGCATTTGTGATCCAAGAAACAACAAACAGCAACCACTACTCTACACTGCTTAAAACTTGCGTTTGAATCATCAGTGGCAAATACTTTACATATGAAAACATACTTACAGACTGTGAGTCAGAAGCTCCAGACTGTCCTTGCAAATTTGGAATTGCCCCCACTTATATAGAAACAGACACTGGCATTGTAGTCTACTCTCACAGGAAACAGTCCTCATCCTCTGTGAAATGCATTGCACACATCTGAAAATTTGGGTTAAATTGTTCTGGAACAGTGTTGTAAATACAACTTAACCACTGATTCTTAGTTGTGTCCTCTTTTGGAAGACCAAACAATAAGTCACATTTATTTAGAATCAAGAACCAAGAGAAAACATTACCATCTCCAGCCATGAGAGGGCGCTCTCTGTTTTCAGTGTAGGCTATAGGAGCACTCAGCAGCATAGAGCGCCCTCTCGCGGCTGTAGACGGTAATGTTTTCTCTTGGTTCATTTCTCTTAATTCATGTCAAATTAATTTTGATAAATAAGTCGCACCTGACTATAAGTCGCAGGACCAGCCAAACTATAAAAAAAGTGTGACTTAAAGTCCGGAAAATACGGTACTTATATATTTAACTTCTTATAATATATATATAATCCATAAATATATTTGCAGTCCTTCCTGTTGCATTTTATCATGCATGGTGAATTATTTTAAAGAAATAAACTTTATTATTATTATTTATTTTATATATATAGAAAGACATTAATACTGTAATACTAAGAACACACTAAATTGTTTAAATTGACAGTAAAAAAATTTATTAAAACTGTTCTCTTCTGAAATCCTGAAAAAAGTTTATCACTATTTTCACAAGAACTATAAGCAGCACAACTATTTTCAACATTAATAATAAGAAATGTTTCTTTAACACTTGTTAAAAGGTTAACAAGATCTACAATAGCTGCTTTTCCTCTGTCAGGCCACTGCGAGCCAGTACTGTAAACGGGCCGGGCTGGGCTAATAGCCTTGAACCTGAAGCACCAAGGCCAAAATCATGCTGCGTTTCAACTGTTGGGCCTGTAGCCACACAACGTCACACAACCCCATCATATCACCAACAAAGACAAGATTTATCAGAAAACTAATAAAAAACTAGCACTGGAACTAGCGCAATCACAAAACGAACACGATAATACGGCCATTTGTTTGCATTCATTGTAAAATATTTACCATATTTTTCATACTATAAGTCGACCTAAGTATAAGTCGCATCAGTCCTAAACTACTTCATAACAAGGAAGAAAACATATATAAGTCGCACTGGACTATAAGTCGCATTTATTTAAAACCAAGAACCAAGAGAAAACATTACCGTCTACAACCGCAAGAGGGCGCTCTATGTTTTCAGTGTAGGCTACAGGAGCACTCAGCAGCATAGAGCGCCCTCTCGCGGCTGTAGACGGTAATGTTTTCTCTTGGTTCATTTCTCTTAATTCATGTTAAATTAATTTTGATAAATAAGTCGCACCTGACTATAAGTCGCAGGACCAGCCAAACTATAAAAAAAGTGTGACTTATAGCCCGAAAAATACGGTAAATCCAAAAGCATTGATGTGTTACAATAACAGGTGATGCATTGATCATAATTAATTAATTTTTCAGGATTGAAAATTAGTCACACAGAAATGAAATGGTTGAACTTAGCCTGCTTTTCAGTCGAATCTGTTTATTTGTAGTCACAGCAGCCTATATAAATTATATACAGTATAGAAAGAATGATCATTTCTATGTTTTTATAAAAGCTCCCAAACAAAAAACATTATTTTTCTATGACATGCGCGGAGCTAAATTTTAAGATGAGACTTAAATAAAATATATTACTAAATAAATAAATGATTGTTATAGAGAATAAGAAGCTGACATCTGATTTCTTCAAGCGGTCACATGTACCATGTTTACTATGGTAAGCTTAAAGGGGGGGTGAAATGCTATTTCAAGCATACTGAGTTTTTTACACTGTTAAAGAGTTGGATTCCCATGCTAAACATGGACAAAGTTTCAAAAATTAAGTTGTACGCTTCCGGTTTGTCACAAGTTTCGGAAAGTTTTTTTCGAGTATGGCTCTGTGTGACGTTAGATGGAGCGGAATTTCCTTATATGGGTCCTAGGTCACGTCTGCCGGAAGAGCGTGCGCTCCCGTATAGCAGAGCACTGAGAGCAGAGGCATTCAGTGATCAGAGCGAGAGCGTCGCGAAATGTCACAAAAGGAGTGTGTTTTTGGTTGCCAGGGCAAGACAACCCTGCACAGATTACCAAAGAAAAAACAGCATTAAGGGACCAGTGGATGGAGTTTATTTTTGCAGAGCATCAACGGAGTTGTGCAAGTGTTTGCATTTCGAAGATGCTTGTTTTACAAACAAGGCCCAGTTTGACGACGGATTTGCACATCGTTTATTTCTTAAGGATGATGCAATCCCAACGAAAAAGGGTCACGATCGTGTGTTGGAACCGCAGGTGGTGAGTAAAACTGCTTAAAATATCTCTGCCTTCTTGTTAGTGCGTCCCCTCCCATGCCGGAGACCCGGGTTCGAGCCTCGTTCAGTTTCAGCCTCGGGATCTGATTGTGGATCATAAATAAACGGCTGAATCTGACTGTTAGCCATGGTTTGTTTTTGATGATGGTTTTTTCCTCAAGGTAATGTCACAGCTTCCAAACGCTCTCAACGCAAAAGCCTATTCGCGCTCGTGATTCTTTAGCTCCGCCCACACATCACGCCTCCAGCCGGTCGTGTTTTTCCGGGAAAAATCGGTACAGACTATCTTTCTCTTATGAATATAATAAAACTAAAGACTTTTTAGAGTTATGAAGGATGCAGTACTACTCTATATGTCCTCAAGATTAACAGGATATTGAGTGAAAACGAGCATTTCACCCCGCCCCTTTAATGACTTTCTGAAATGATCCATGGTGCCGACACTCTCCAGACGCTGAGTAATTTCATAACCACTCCTCTAGCCCCAGCTGGCCCGCTTTGGCAAAAGGGTTTTGTCGTGCTAATAAGAACTGTCTGTCAAAAGATCAGTATTTTTTCAGTATGTTCACATTTTCTGCTATTTCAGTGCTTTCTGTATAACTGTCACAGTATTATTAAAATGTTTTCCCCATCAGTCTATTATATTTTGTTATGGTTTCAGATGAGCCCGTCCCTAAATGGCACGTAAAAACAAAATGAGCTGTGGTTTCTTCCTTTCTAGTTGACGGTTCTTGGCCAGAGTAAATTCAGTGTAGACCAGACCTGTTACTGTTAATCAGATCAGATGTCTGACTATGTGAAACAGGGTATATTTCTATTCCAAGGCCAAACAGTGCTAACCAAGCTCTGAATTCTAATGTTCTTATGAGGAAATACTGTCTTTAGAAATTTTGTAATAAATGAACACGAGTGCTTGTGTATTTCTGTCATCTGTCTATTACTCTATACTCTAAATATAATGCAGCATGCCCTCTCTCTCTCTTTAATGGCGTTGGTTGTGGCTTAGCTGCTCCATTTGTGTCTGTGGTTTGTTGTAGGATGCACAGATAGCTTGCTGCAACACTGTACAAAATACTTACCCAGGTCACATATGGAGGACAGTCATTTTTCTTCTTGGTTGTATTCAAACATCGTCACAGGCTTGATTTGCATGTCATCTCCCGTTTATGAGAGTATAAGGTGGCATAGATGTGAGACTGGAATACGCTACACAACTTTTGCCCAGATTTGCAGTCTGAATGTGTCACTGTAGTGGCCAAAATCAGACCCAGTCTTCAGATTTTAGGCAATTGGAATTTACAGATTTTCCAGTGTATGACGATCGCAGACTCAGTTTTTGTTTTGTTTTTTGTTTTTAAGATTCAGACTATTATTCCATCCAGTCAGAGGAACTCAGACATGTTTGCCAATAAATAATAACCGTAACTTTTGTTACGGTTATTAACCGTAACTGCCAACGTTTTATTAATGTTTTCTTAAAAATACAACATAAATTCAGCCCAACGTCGAAAAGTGCCGGAAGATAATTGGAAATGGACTTGTATTATTTAATCTTATTCATTATTTAAGGTGTGTGTTCATTTTACTTACACAAGTAACTCTTGTCATTTACAAGTGTTGTTTCATGTTTAAAACACTGCAGTAAGTATAATTTTATCGTTCAACATTTTCTGTGGTTGTTTATTTCTTGCTAAGAGATGATTGGTTTATGTTTGCTCCACAGTGCTGCTTGAGCTGAGGCAGATTCCCTGTCACACCACATTACAGTATTTATAAGTCTAAATGGTGATTTTCATGATAAAATTGACCGAATTTAAGAGACGGGAGTTTGAGACCTTAATAGGTGCCCAGAGAAATAACAACTAGACTCTGTGACAGCCGTCACAATACTAGACAATACTACAGCCACATCTCATCACAATCATGAACTGATTCATTAGTTAATCACAATAGCCATATAAACGAAAACTCTTTTCATTTTTTTATTAATTATGCAGCCCTCACTTCCCTCGTTCCCACAGATTAACCCAGTCCTGATATCCACGTCTTCAAGGAGGCCTGTCTACGTCCACGGTGCCAAGACCCCTGTAGTATCCTTCCACATCGCCACGTCACTGCTTGACTTCTCCTGTCCTGATTTCCTCCGTCATGTCAAGCCCTAGCAGCAGCCCAGAGAGAGAGGGAGGGATGGCAGGTTCTGTTCAGCTGGAGGACCTCAATTTGCCTGCTGGACTGGAGACTGAGCCTCTTTTAGCTGGCAGCCCAGTGCTCAGTCCAGACTCCAGTTCCCATGATGCTGCGCTCTCTGCCCCAGCAGCTTCCCCGGCTGACTCCGAGAACCTCAGTCCAGATGAGCTCGAGCTTCTGGCTAAACTGGAGGAACAGAACAGGTAAAACTAGAGCAATGTACATGCAAATTGTTTACCAATATGTTTTGTCCATACAATGTAAGCAAATTATAAAAAATAAAAAAAAACTATTATTTTATGTTCCACAAACAACATGAGGATGAGAACTTGCAGACAAAATGTTTGTTGTTTGATGAAATATCCCTTTAAAGATAGTTCACCAATTTTTTTTAAACGTGCCTCATGTTTTTTTTCAAATGGCATGGCTTTCTTTCTTTCTGAATATCCTGGCTGTTCTTTTTTCTAGATGATGAAATCGAATGAGGACCAGAATGTCACGTACCAAAATATCAAAATTTTGACCCCATAATATTCTATCAAAATCTCATAACTCAATCTACCGGTCAAACAACAGATTTGATTCTGGTGACATATGCCAGACTTCTGCAATGATTTAATACACTTTAACTCCACCACTTTTTTTACAATTGACTGCAAGCTCACATTCAGACCTGCCTCCATCCAATCAACAGTCAATGGTTAGAATACATTTCCTGCATTACAAAGAGTTATATTTGGTATATTTCGATAGGACAGCAGTATAGGACTAGGCTATCATATGACTTCAAAAGAATATAATGAGTAAAGACTTTTCTTTATGTACCTTTATGTGCCCAATTCTCATTCACTTTGAATATATAAAAAAATGGTGGCCAGGATATATATATATATATATATATATATATATATATATATATATATATATATATATATATATATATATATATATATATATATATATATATATATATATATATATATATATATATATATATATATATATTATTATTTTTATTTTTTTTTATCAATCACATTTTGCCTTCAGTGGAAGAAACAAAACTGTTACCAAACCTTTCTGGAAACAACATGTGAGTATTTAGAACATAGAGTATACAGTATTTAGAAGCGGTGGTATAACAGTAGTATACAGTCAACAGCATTTGTATTGTGTATACAACCATAATTTACTATTTCTCATACTTGACTAGTAATTTGTACAAACTTTGTGTCCCACACAATGTGTGCTTTGGACATGAAATTTGACACACTTTATGAGTGATCAGACTTACATATTCATATATGTTTGCCTACTAGACAACATAACAGAAAAAAATATCTCACGCACTAAAGGTCACATATAGCGTAGCTTGTTGGAATTTCGCAAACTAAATCCAGTAATTTCAATAGCAATCAGCATGGTTGGAAATTTTGCATAACACCATGTCCCAACCAGGCGCAACACGACAATATTCCAGCAAAAAAAAAATGTGGCTGTCCACACTAAAGCCTGAACAATTTATTCGTTTCACTGATATTATCGGCCGATATGAGCCTGTCGCCGATATATCGGTATCGGTGAATATGCCACCAATATAAACCTTTTTTTATACATAACATATAATGCAGAAAAAAATACTAATTCCGAGTATGGGTAACCATACTTGGCCACATATCAGGTCACTTATCACTTATCTTATGTCACTTAATGAGCAATACAAGCAAAGTGATTCTTAAAGTAAGAAAATGAAAAATATTATTTCAGTTAAATGTTGTTGTTAACTCATTCAGCAGTTCGCACTTTAAAAGTCCAAGTTCTTGATTTTTAAGTCCTATTAAGTAGATGTATTTAATCAGAAATACAATACAAACAGTACTATAGTGAGATAATATTACATTTTAAAATTCTACTTAATCCTTTTTTTTTTTTTTTACCTTTTTTTTGTTGAATAAATCTATTGATTCAACACTATCATGATCTCTGTCGATTGTGTTGCACTCAGGTTACTGGAAGCAGATTCCAAATCCATGCGCTCAATGAGTGGATCTCGGAGGAATAGTGGCTCCTCTCTGGTGTCAAGCTCATCTGCATCTTCTAACCTGTCCCATCTGGAAGAAGACACTTGGATCCTGTGGGGACGGATCGTCAATGAGTGGGACGAGTGGAGACGAAAGAAAGACAAACTTCTCAAGGTGATTGTTGGTCCTTTTTTTTATTTAGGATCTGAATGACAATGTGTTAACCCACATCATAGACACTAGACAAAAGGATCTGAAACTTGTACATTCATCTCTTATTTTGTCTTACCCTCTCTCTGTCTGCAGGAGCTAATAAGGAAAGGCATTCCTCATCATTTCCGAGCAATCGTGTGGCAGTTATTATGTAATGCCACTGACATGCCAGTAAAGAACCAGTACTCTGAACTATTAAAGATGTCCTCACCCTGCGAAAAACTCATACGCAGAGATATTGCCCGCACATATCCAGAGCACGACTTCTTCAAAGGCCAGGACAGCCTGGGACAGGAAGTTCTGTTTAATGTCATGAAGGTGAGAAAGACCGAAAATGGGTGGCGAGAGAAAAAGAGCAGATCAGATAAAGTGGAGACATGGTAGAACAAATGAAAGAGAGAGTGGTGGCTTATTGAACAACAATGTAAAAGCGTACAAAAAATCATTTTCACACGGATTACAAAAAACTAAACAAAACCAAAAATTAAAGAAATAATTCCCCCAAAAAACGAAAATGGTCATAATTTACTCATAATTCATTCCAAACCTGCACGACTTGCTTTCTTCAGTAGATAAAAAGAAGAAATTTAGCAGAATGTGGACACCAATTTTTCAGTATAATCTAAGTCAGAAGTAGCTTGGCAATAATACAAGGAAAAATACAAGAAATACAGTAATGTTGTATAATTATCATTTAAAACAACTGTTTTCTGTTTGAATATAATTCAAAATGTAATTTATTATTGTGATGGCAAAGCTGAATTTTCAGAAACTATTACTTCAGTCTTCAAAAAATGTTCTTTTCCAACTATAACTTTAACCTGCATGTATATTTCTTGGTCTCAGGCATATTCTCTTGTGGATCGTGAAGTTGGTTATTGTCAGGGCAGTGCCTTCATCGTAGGATTGCTACTTATGCAGGTTTGCTTTTGCATTTTGCTTATCATTATGAATGAAAGTAATGTAAAGAAATGTCTGTGAGCCAAACTTTGTATTAACCAAATTCATTTGTGTTTGTAGATGCCGGAGGAGGAGGCTTTCTGTGTGTTTGTCAGACTAATGCAGGAGTACAGGCTTAGAGAGTTGTTTAAACCCAGCATGGCTGAACTGGGTCTGTGCATCTACCAGTTTGAACACTTGCTACAGGTAAGGGAAAATATTTTATGGAATCTAGACTAATATAACTGTACATATAATGCTGAGCGAGTGTTCAAGGCAAAAGATAAATAGTTGCTTTTTGACTGCTTTTTTGGTAATGGAGTGTGCTGAATCGGGTTTAGTTTACTCTGAAAAATTAGCTGTTGTAAAAGAAAAAGAAGTCTCTTTGTGAAAGAAGTTATTAAGAATTAATTTGAAAAAAATAAAATAAAAATACAACAGAACAGTTATATTGTGAAATATTATTCGTTTTCTAATTTAACGCATTTAAAATGTAGTTTATTTCTGTCAGTTAGGCTGAATTTTCAGCAGGCATTACTCCAGGCTTCAGTGTGACATGATCCTTCAGAAGTCATTTTGATGTTATTTTGGTGCTCAATAAATCTTTCTTATTATTATGAATGTTGAAAACAGTTGTGCTGCTTAATATTTTTGTGTCGAATTTTTAAGAACAGTATTCATCTGAAATAACATTATAAATATCTGTCACAGTCACATATATAGGGGCCAATATATGATTATATTGCCCTTAAAGGAAAACGCTACCGTTTTTCCATATTCCACTATGGTCTTCCCTCAACTTGTAGCACTGCGCAACTGTGCTAGTGTTTAGCTTAGCAGCATTCATTCCTTAGGATCCAGACAGGGATGAATTTAGAAGCCACCAAACACTTCCATGTTTTCCTTATTGAAAGAGGTTACAAGAGTAGTTACACGAGAAAGTATATATATATATATATTTATTTCTACTGCATGCCAAGATGTCTGGAGTAATGCCATTTTTGTCCACAAGGAGGCAACAGATTTACAGTGCATAGACAGTCAAGAGGCAGCCCGTTTGTTTCTTCTCAGAAGTGTTTTATATAATGTTTTTCACTGTACTTTTTTAAATTTTATGTTTATTTATTTTTTTTACTTATATCATGTTTTCATCTCTGTGATCAGGAGCAGTTGCCGGAGCTGAACGTTCATTTCCGTTCTCAGAGTTTCCATACATCTATGTATGCCTCATCCTGGTTTCTCACTCTCTTTCTCACCTTCCTACCCCTTCCAATAGCTACACGTATTTTTGACATCTTTATGTATGAGGTATGGACACGAGTCTTTGTGTGTTACTGACTTAGCTGTATACTTTATGGACAAAATGTTAGCAACAGCTAAGAAAAAGCTAAGCTAAGCAACATCTGAAAAACTCAAAAGGAAAAATGATTATTTTAGTCCTAATCAAACTGAAAATCAATCAAAGTAAAAATGTTAGTGTACCATAATTAATAAAATAAAAAAGTAAAAAGGGTAAAGTAAATATTGTGGAAAGAGTAAACCCAATGGAATTCCCCACCATGATATATAAGCATTATCAAGTACAGAATTTGTGTGTACTGTATGTGTTGCATGCAGTTTTCAGTTTTTTTCGAAGGTGTGAATGCATCTAGGGTGTCATAAGAACTTAATAGAACCGTGAAAATACTAGGACATGAGCATTTGTTGTACAGGTGCATCTCAATAAATTAGAATGTCGTAGAAGAGTTTATTTATTTCAGTAATTAAACTCAAATTGTGAAACTTGTGTATTAAATAAATTCAATGCACACAGACTGAAGTATTTTAAGTCTTTGGTTCTTAGGCTTTACCCTCAATAGACGTTGTTGAGGGTGATACCAGTGTTAAGCTGCAACACTGGGCACGTCACTTGTCCACCACAGCACCGACCCCCACAGTAGTTTTGATTTTTTTATAGTAATAACATAATTTAGTTCAGTAAAAGAACAGACACTACCATTCAAAACTGAAAACGGCTGCTCAATGCAGAACCAAAGACTTAAACTACTTCAGTCTGTGTGCACTGAATTATTTTAATAAACAAGTTTCACAATTTGAGTTGAATTAGTGAAATAAATCAACTTTTCCACAACATTCTAATTCATTGAGATGCACCTGTAGTTCTTAAGTCTCTAACTGTATAAATACTGTGTGTTGTTTCCTCAGGGTTTGGAGATCATATTCCGAGTTGGAGTAGCGATACTGCAGTACAACCAGACAGACCTCATACAGCTAGACATGGAGGGAATGTCACAGGTCACAGGGAAAATCATCTCTGCTACGTACATCAATACATTATACATGTAACAACACAACACTTAAACTGACGTTTGTTTAACCATCTCACCACAGCACTTTCAGAAGGTGATTCCGCATCAGTTTGATAGCTGCCCCGATAAGATGATCCTCCGGGCTTATCAAGTCAAATACAATCCCAAGAGAATGAAAAAGTGAGTGATCTGAAATTATCAGAGTAATCTGTGAGTAAAAATTAAAGGGAGATTCACAATAAATAAAAGAAAGTTAGATTTTTGTCTAGATTCAGTTGTTGCCTTTTCATCCACAGGTTAGAAAAGGAGTATACCACTATCAAGAACAAAGAAATGGAGGAACAGATTGAAATTAAGGTCTGTATATGTGTGTTTAGATACAGTTGTACATTGTACTTGGTTCTGCTAGTTTGATGACTAACATGTAAATTTGGTTTTATCCAATGATATTTAGCTTGAGCTTCATTAAGGATTAAATTTTACAAAAAAATATATGTACTTTTGTCATTGTTAAATGCACCATTTGGGTTTGATTTATGAATAAATATTCTGTAAAGAAGGTATTTATGCAACATTTAATATTAAAAGTATTCAACATTTTTGTTAAATAAAGTGAAGCTTAAATAAAATAATATACAGTTTTAAAGTAAAACGTACTTTTCTTTTTTGTCAATTTCTTTTTATTTTAAATAATTAGATTTTTTAATTAAATATATATTTAAGATATTTTGTTCTTGTTCATTTTAACAGAGACTACGTACAGAAAATAGACTACTGAAGCAGAGGATTGAGACACTGGAAAAAGTGAGATGGTGTCTTCTAACCAATATGGATGAACCTAATTATGAACCTTGATTAGTTTGTGTTTGAGTAAACCGTGTAAATATCTTTATCATGTGAGTCATGTAACATTTTCGATCATTTAGATCATATAGAGCTTTACAGAAGCTTAGCTGTACTGCCTTCTTACTGATGGTAAAAATGTTGAAGTCTCATTTCCTTTCTTTTTCTCTGCCTTTCTCTGTTGAAATTACTTCCCCACAATTTACACCACAAACACACTCAATCTGTTATACTCAATTTATATATATATATATATATATATATATATATATATATATATATATATATATATAATATAAAATATATAATTTTTCTTCTCTTCATGTGTGCCTGTGGTTTTCAACACCTTTTTTCTTGATCCATTATTTCCTTCCTTTTTTCCTTGTTCTTTCTGTCCATATTTTCAACCTTTTCTTTCTTCTCTCTTTCCGTTTTTCTTCATTTTTTTCTTGTGGTGTTGTAGGAGAGTGCTGCATTAGCAGACAGGTTGATTCAGGTACAGTACTGGCAAGCCAGCTGCTCACTAATCCCTCCTGCCTTTCCTCCTCTCTTTACTCAATCATACAGTTCTTCTCTACAACCAACCATGATTCTTACTGTAATCCACTCATTTTCCTGCCCCTGTGCTGCCTCCTTCACACAGATCAGAGAATGGGCCTGTTGCATGAAAAGTGGTTATTTGTTTTGCTGTGCTTTTCAACACTTCCTTGACAGTGCATTTGTCTACATGGCTGTAACAATGTCTAAGAGGCACTCCAAATGAAAGCTAACACTCTCTACCGACAGTTTAGCCTTGCATGTGGGATGTGGAAGCATAGTTGTGCATCAGGGTTCTGTATTAGGTCCAATGTCATTTTTTAATTTGATCATGCAGTACATCCAATTCCAAAATTCAGTGGGATTCTTTTGATTCTAGAATAGATTTTTTTAATGAGTTTTTATGATGCAGAGATCTCATTGCATGTAGCCCTTCTCATTTATTTGATTGGAATGCCACACTTATCTCCCCTTAACTGCAAGTTAAGTGACAGATCTTCCAAGAATAAACTTACTCTTTTTCTTTTCTCTCAGGGTCAGGTTACTCGAGCCCAGGAGGCAGAGGAGAACTATGTTATTAAGCGTGAACTGGCTGTGGTTCGGCATCAGTGTAACACAGCCAGTGAGAGTCTGGAAAAGGCACAGGACACCATTCGTGAACTTCAGCAACACAAGGTAACAGCAGATGCATAGCTACAAGTTGAATTTCAGTGCTGAGACAGTTTTTGCTGACCTCAGCAGGAACTACTGATAAAATTATATGCAGACCTTTTTATTACATCTTTTTTAAATATGGGTTTTTTATGAAACTACATTAAATGACTGAAGTGAACTGCTCACCCATCATTTGAAAAAGATGTCTGCCATTCCATGTGGAGCATGTGGCACAAAGCCCAACAGACACACAAAGAGCACTTTCTGTTCAGCAAGTCTGATTGAATGTAGATGATTTAATAAGGTTACCTAATTTTACATTAATCATTTAATAATTTATGGCTGTTATTTAATGAAATAGTCAATGTAGTAACCCAGTAAGCTCTGAAATAACGTCAGTGTGAAAGCACTGCAAAGCCAGCCTGTTCTCCCAGTTAGCTTTATCACTGCTTATGTGTGCAGTGCGAAACAGACACAACAATCACATCCCTTGAGGGTACCTACTATTAAATTACGATTAAATTAAAAAGGAATAAGCAGTTTATTATGAGGAAAGATTCTCTCTTTCAAGAAAGCTGAGCAAAGTCATATAAACATGGTTTTTCATTTTTTTTAACCATCATGTTCACTGTACACATGGCTGCAGGCTGTTCTTAGTCAAAAGATCTGCTTTCGCGTAGCATAATTACCCTGAACTGGGTCACTGAAAGGTCAGAGATTATTTTCTGGTGAGATTTATGATAATGACTGTTTGAACACATAATTAGAGTTTAAAATCTTTGATCATCCTCAAAAGTTAAAAGAATGAATGCTAAAGCATCAATATGTAGCAGATGGGGTATTTTGGAATTTTTGTTTTTTCATTTAGGTGTGAATGGCATGTGTGAGAAGATGTTGGGGTGTGGTGTGTGTCATGTTGAGTGTGAGCTGTGACCCCGTGACATGTTTCACACTCAGAGCAACACTCTATGGTCATATGTATTTTCCTGTGTTAAACTCATAATTGACCACTGTCCCATAGCGGTGCTGATGTCAACAGAACTAGTGTATCTTGCAACTAACAGCTAACCCTTTTCTTAGTTGTTTTTTCTTATGTTCTATGTTTGTGTTGCTTGTAGCTAGTTGCTCAAAGGCTCGTAGTTGATCTGTCATCCACACTGAACCGGTTCGACATGCATGTAATTCACGAATTACATGCATAGTTTAACCACCATAAACTGATGCACGTGGTTCTATGTTTTGCAGATGTAAACATTCAAGTGATTACAAACCAGTCAAGCACAAGAAAAGGCAGAAGAAAACTCAATTTGGTTTTCACATGGATTTCTGTGTGCACACACTTCACAAAAATCTGCATGTGTTCATACTTGAAATCACTTCTTTTACTTCTTTTGGATTGGTTTGCAGAGTTGTTCATTTATTTATTATATTTCCTGTAAGATAAAAAATAAAAACTATCCAGATAAAATCTGACAGGGATTTAGTGTCTATAAGGCGAGTATTTATACTCCTCATTCGACCTAAATCTGATGAATCTGGTTTCATTACCTGGAGCAAAGAAGGTCGCTGTGTTTGATATGAAATGCTATTTGTGGTCTACATTTCACATCCTCTTTTAACCCACACACACACACACACATATATATATATATATACACACACATATATATATAATATTAATTCATTTTAAATGGAAATGTCAAGTGGTGTAACCGGTTACACCATTTGACTCCTATTACAAGCCTTTCTGTTAGGGGACGATTTAGTCAAAGATCACTAGTTTATGATGCTGATTAAAGATGTAATATTAACTAACCTACTATTAGAAACTAATTTCAGGTGTTTAATGTTATTTTTTTTGAGAAAGGGTTTGTGCCTACAACTTTATTATTAAAGCACTGTAAGTCTAGGATAAAATAATGATATTGCACAACATTAGTGTTTATGAAATGTTTAGCTTCGATGCACATTTCTGTTCCATTCACTTTACATTTTAAAGGGATAGTTCACCCAAGAATGAAAATTGCCACCTGATTGACTCACCTTCAAACCATCATATGTGCATATAATGTAATTCTTTCAGACGAATACAGTCAGTGTTATATTAAAAAAATTGCCCTGGCTCTTCAAAACATTATAATGACAGTGAATGGGTGATATTCAATATAATATAGATAATAAACTGCATCCATCCTTCATAGAAAAGTGCTCCAGGTGGCTCTGTGGTTAATAAAGTCTTCCTGAAGTGAATCAATGCACTTTTGTGAGCAAAATATCCATATTGAAAACTTTATAAACCATAATCTGTAGCTTCTACTAGTTGTCTGCGGATGACGTAGGCATAGCATTAGCTTCTATAAGAATTCAACAAAGGTGTTTTCAGCACATGTCCTGCTAAATATATTGCAAAAAACGCATTACAATTTACATTTAGAGATAACTGGATCTCTGGCAGTGCTTGTTTTATATCGTGTTAGATTCATTTCCACTGTGCTTTGCTATCTGGAATGGAAAGCATTTGGTTTTTAGCTGAAACTCTAGTCCTTCTGCTGACATTTTTCAAGTACACAAGAAGTAGAATGAGAGAGAGTGTCTGTGATTGAAACATCTGAGTAATACGGGTATGATGAAGTGACTGGAAAGCATGATGGGAGGTAAGAAAAACAGAAGTAAAAGTCCGTGGGAACTAGTGTTCACACAAGTCTCCAGGGCAGGCCACAGCCCCCTCTGGTAGGCCACAGTATATGCACACAGTACACAGCAGAAGCACAGTCACATCAACACTGCCACTTCAGTGATAGATATCGCTAAGACTAACTAAATACATTTCCAGAGTCTTATTTATTGAGTAGGCACTTACAAAATGACTGGTTGATTTTCACACATAAACTTATTTGGAAATGCAAAAGAGACTGAAATTGTTATTTTATGATGTAACGGTCCTGAGGCCTATAGTGTTACATAAATTTAATAGATTTACTTACTGTGTTTCAGTAATTTTACCATGCCAACTGCTGTTTTTAGACCCAATGTGTCAATAAATTAATGAATTTTTTATGCTAATAATCATAATAGAAATTCTTCCACAAAATAGAGTTCATTAGTCGATCCATATAGGCCTACACTTAATGGTAACCATGCAACATTGGCACAAAATATAGAATAGAGCGCAACAGGGACCACTTACCTCACCAGGATTCTCAGCATTTCCCATTGATTTCCCATCCATAAGTTTAACAAATCTTCTGGGAGATGAACATTACAACAAGGTTATGAGAGTGTATACTTCATGTCTTTTATACTAAGATAAACTAATTACCCATGTTGCAAATGATGTGTTTGCCTGTGCAATATGAAACGATTGACTTCTGGTCATTAAGTATAAAATATAGCAAAATATTCAAATACATACAAAAAAAAAAACAAGTAGTTTGAGATGATAGGAAGGCATTCTATATATATATATATATATATATATATATATATATATATATATATATATATATATCAAAAGTTACTTCTGATTGATAGACTGGTTTTCAGAATTTCTCCCAAGGAGAACTTTTTCAGGTTGTTTGAACACATGTTAGGGCTGTTATGAAAGCCCCTACAGTCTCCGACATAATAGAGATGAAATAATCTATGAAATGTCCCCATAAAACATGGAAAGCAGTGTTTGCTTGTGTGTGTTAGTCATACACATGCTCTGTTTAGCCATAAATGAATGTGATGTAATAGCAGCCATTATAGCCTCCTCTGCAGTCTTCAGGGTTTCAGACCATTTTGTCTCTCTGTCTGCAGTATACAGAGGAGTTTGTGAGTGGGCTGCAGACTCAGTTGGAACAGACTCGTCTACAGGAAGCAGAATTACTCAGTGCTCTGAAAGAAATGCAGGACAAAGTGCTCGATCTGGAAAAGGTGTGTGCATGTGTGTCTTTGACTCTTCAAAAAAAAAATAATGTTTTGCCTCAATGGTGATTTTTAGATCAGTGGTGATGATACAGCTCATACGCCTTGTGCACATACAAATGAGTGAAACTATTACTTACAAATGACTAGTAGTTAACTATACTCTATCAAAGCTTTTACTAAATGATGCTGAAGTATAGGACTTAATGGAGTATTGTCTGTGTGCTGTAGAGGAACAGCTCTCTGCCTGATGAAATCAATGTAGCTCAGCTGCAGGATGAGCTGAAGCTGGTGAAACTGAGAGAGCAGGAGACTCTGCGCTCCTTCAGAGAGATGCAAGAGGCCGTTACTGATCTCAACCACTGCTGGCAGGTGCAGAATCTCTATTCAGCTCTACTGAACTCAATTGTTGTGGCATTCATAAAAAAGGGAAAATTGATATATAAAATTTCATGTGGCAACATACTTTGTTGGACCCTCTACTGGTCTACAAATCTAATTATTTGTGAATGTAATTTTCTATGACAGCATCATACATCTCGTGGTGGAGGAGTAGGCCATTGGAAGGAGTCTCCTAAAAAGAATGCGATGAATGAGCTACAGGACAAACTGATGAGTCTGAGACTACGAGAGGCTCAGGGTCAAGCTGAACTCAAAGAGGTCAAACTTAAAAACCTGCAGCTGGAGAGCCAGGTTAGAACTACAATATCCATATCAGTGTTATTTTAGTATCATTGATATACCATTATAGTTTTTTATTTTTATATATATATATATATATATATATATATATATATATATATATATATATATATATATAAAACCTTTTTTTTAAATATGCTATTAATTTATTTTAGTTTAAGTGTTAAAAACTTCTAAATTGAGACTCGCCGACTAGCTGAAATATAAATGCCACAGTTCTCTTGTAACAAATTAGTGTGTACTCTAACTTATCATGCATGCATACTTTTTAGTACATTAAACTTCTATGTGAATATTTTCTAGGGGTGTTGAAATTGTGTCTACGATGCATCGCGATGCGGACATTAATTGATTATTGCCTGCTGACGTCATTTGCATACGCGTTTGTCACGCTAACTAAAAATGGTGGAGGGAAGCAAAATTGTGCTTTGTGTTTTTTGTCCTGAATCTCACGGCTGCGACGAAATGCACTTGCAACTCAGAATACTTTTGTGATACAAAATTGATGTTAACAGTTTGTGCTTAGCACTTGAAATTGTCTTTATCCCCTTTTATTACTTTATATTTGCTCGTTAAATTCTTAACAATTGTTTTGATTTATTTTCCATTTGTAATTATTTGTAAAAATTACTATTGCTTGCTTACGTAATTTAATAAAAATGCATAAAATAAATTTAGTATGAAATGAATATGAAAATGTAGCCATGTGCCTTAATATTGAAAATTGAGGATGTGACAAATAGTGATGCAACGTGATAACGAATTGAATTGAATCGTTGGCATGATAATCGCAATCGGATCGCGAAACCAGTGACGATTCACACCCCTAATATTTTCACGCATAAATCATGATGCATTAGTAAGTTTGACCGTAAGTTTGTTTGTTGTTTTCCTAAAATAGAAGATAAAGTTTAGCAACCAAAACAACGGAAATTTCTCACACGTTTCTTTCTGTCTTCACAGAACCAGATCAACTGTAATCTAGTTATCAGACATGAACAAGAGAGCGCTGGCCTGCAGGAGAGACTGCAGAATGCGCTTTCCCACAACAAAACACTACAAAGCCAGCTCAACGAAATGAAAAGAAAGATGGCCGAGTCTGACTGCAAGGTGCAGTGCATTCACAGTCATACAATACAGGAAGAACAGATAACTGAATATTCAGTGAGATAAACAGTAAATGGGATGTGTCATATACTGTATCAATACCATATCGGTTGTTTACAGGAAAATACTGAGTTTACAGAAAAAATGTTTTCTTTCAGTGTTGTCTTTCATCTCAAAAATAAAAAAATAATAACAACAATTTCATAAGAAAATCCCATACATTACAACATGTTTTCATACTGTACTTTATATTACTGTGATGCCTAAATTCATTTGTAGCATTTAAAATGTTTGACCTTAGTTTTCAATGCGTTACATGTGATTTAATTTAAACAAAATGTTTAATATATACCTTTTATCTTTCATCAGACATCGGACATTGACAAATGCTTATCAGAATTATCAGGCAGAATTTTAATACCAGTGCATTTCACTTTTCTTTCAGAGCAAAGAAGAGGTGATGGCAGTCCGTCTAAGAGAAGCTGACAGCATGGCCTCTATGGCTGAACTCCGGCAAAAGATAGCCGAGCTAGAAATACAGGTGAGAAATACAGGCCATTATCCGTGTCTGTTTAACAGGTTTAGAAATCTTCATAAAAGTGCTGCCAACCACTGTATGAGTATAATTAAGTGTACGTGTATGTATTTCCTGCAGAAAGAGGAGGGACTGATCCAAGGCCAGCTGAATCACTCAGACTCCAGCCAGTATATAACTCAACTGAGGGAGCAGATCACTGAACTCAAGAATGAGGTGAGGCCGTCACAAACAAACACACATGTACACACACTAGTGTGCAAGTCTAGCTGCTATCTGTCACAATCTATATAATCTGCCTATGTGATCAGAAAAAACTCCATAAAGTTCACAACCCACACTTTTTTCTGTAAAAAAAACAAGACGTTTTCCCATGATCCCAAGTTACGGCAAAACCTGGCTTCTACTTTTCTTGAAGTGTCATTTATGTCAGTTAGTATGGCTTTTTATATATTTTATCATCTACATTTTCCTGTCTGCACTTTGTCGCTGTTCTTATTGGTGATTAACTTTGTACACAGTTTTAAAGTGGTATTCTTGGCATTTGGGACCCTCCCTAACCACAATAAAAACCACTCGAAAATCTTTTTCCCCATTCCCCCATATGCCCTCACACACACAGATGGCTTTGATGGTTTGATACTGTGGTGCTTACCCACGCACCCAGTCACAGCTTGATCTCACGCACTTCATGTGATGATCTTGCTCATTTGTAGAAAAGCCTTTCGTGACAGGGGGGTGTGAGAGTGTGTTGACATTCTCGTTCTCTTGTATTTATTTCCCTCTCTTTCACCTCTCTGTTCATGTATCACTCCGTTTCTCATTTTCGTCCCTCTTTTCGTTTTTGATTTTGTCATCGTCACTCACGTTTCCTCTCGCTCGATTTCTTTGCTTGTGTCAGTGTTTACATACAAATGTGAAGCGATTGTGCTCCAGTTTCATGGTTACTGTAATCACTGTGTTGAGATGCATTGTGGGCGCTTTCAAAGGACGGATTTTACTGCAGCGTTTTACATCAGCTCATATTTAGCTACGAAATAGGGTCACCATTTGTTGGGTAGTGCCAAAGATTTAGGATACTTTATTATCAAAACAAAACCTTCTAATCTGATATAACAAATGATAGTGAATTTTAGAGGATTTTTTTTTTTTACTTTGTTCTTCAACAGTATAAAATAACTAGTGTTTTAAATAGATATTTTATTAAGAAATATCATATATATATATATATATATATATATATATATATATATAATTCTTTGTGCACTATTACACATCTTGCAGTTGTTCAATGTTTCAGCACTGAACGTGTTTTTCGTTAAGATTTGTTTCATTAACCGTACTTTTAAAAAATCTCGGTGATGTCCTAATTCAGAAGTGCTGTGCACTGACTTTTTGCTCTGTGGTTTTGGCTGAAACGAGATCAACCAGACAGAGGAAGTGAGAGGTGGGGCTTGTGTAGATGATTGTCTCAGGACGCTTTTCCATTGGTTAACCACAGCCCCTCCCACTCCCACACGCGCAAATTGCTAAAGCACTTATTGGGAAACCCATGACGTTTCAGATCTGAGATTTTAGCATAATACCTGTTTTAGGCTTTCATGAATGTTAGGACACACACACACACACACAGACATGCAAACACACACACTCATGCTCACTGACTCAGAAGGGAAGATCTGAAATGAGAGCAAAAATTTGTGGTCCATTTCTGTCACGCAAGAAAATCCACTGTCTACATGATTCACACACGTCCATAGTCGTAAAAAATATTCACATGCAGGTTTAAACATACAAATGGTACCACAAAAGCTAAATATCAAAAACAGCTTTGTAGTTAGTTGTTGGTAAATAAAATTTATAAATTAAACCACTAAATTTCAATTTAAATGAAAAAAAGTGTCATTCTTACTTTAAATGGCTAATCAATATTTGTCAGTTCTATGTTATTCAACACACAGGATCACAGATTGAAAACTCATTAATGTAATGTAAGCGAATGTAACGTAATAATTAGCAATATGCGTTCACACATTGAATGTTTTCAATGACATACCATGACAAAAAAATGGCTGCAGTAATTTTTTTAACCAATTCACTGAAATAAACCATCTGAAAGAACTTGTTTGCAGAAATAATTCAGACTTCCCATTACAAGTAACGAGCGATCAAGAGGCAAATGAATGATTTGCTCTGTGGAACTGAGAAGTCTAGAAATGAGTATCTTTGATGGAATCAGTTGCAAAGGTCCTCTTCAATTCTTTTTGGAATTGAATCCCAGCCCTACAGAAAATAAATCATAAACTCATGTTATGAGCATTTTTTAGATTTAATCTTTTTATAAGGTCAAAAATGAGTCAGTGTTTTATGATCCATTATTGCCAATTTTGTTAGTTTTTTTTTAAAGGGATAGTTCACCTAAAAAGAAAAATGTGCTTTTTAAAGGGATAGTTCACCTAAAAATGAACCCATGATTTACTCACATTCATGGTATTCTAGGCATATCTGATGTATCCACTTTCAGACGAACACAATCACATTATATTTCAAATTGTCCAAATTGTCAATGGCAGTGAATGGTGGCCTTGTTTTTAAAGCTTAAAACACTGCATCCATCCATCATAAAACGACTCCAAATGGCTCTGAGGTGTTAATAAAGGCCTTCTGAAGTGAAACAATGTGTCAGTGTAAGAAAAAATATATATATTTTTTTTATATTTATTAACTGTAATCTCCAGTTTCCAGTCGCTCAACCGGGCACGTTAATGACAAGGCGTTTGAGCGAATGACGTGGGCGTAGCAGAAAGTGCAACGTTAACTCCAAGGAGAAGAATGACTAATGTGGAAGCACAGGGGAGAAAGGAAAACAAAACACCTATCATGAACTAGTACAGTTTCTTACAAACCCGATTCCAAAAAAGTTGGGACACTGTACAAATTGTGAATAAAGGCTTAAAAAACCAGGGCACCATTCACTGTCATTATACAGCTTGGACAAGCAGGACATTTTAAATATAACAGCGATTGTGTTCGTCTGAAAGAGGAATGTCAGATACACCTAGAGAATCCTAAGCGTGAGTAAATCATGGGCTAATTTAACTTTTTGAGTGAACTATCTCTTTAATTTACTCATCCTCAGGCCATCCAAGATGTAGGTGACTTTCTTTCTTCAGTAGAACAGTAAAGAAGATTTTAAGCTGAAACTGTGGTCCTTGGTAATTCATAAAATGCAAGTCAGCAGCTGCACATCTTTGAGAATACAAAAAAAAGCATATCAGGGATCACAAAATTAATACCTGTGGCTCCTGGCAATACATTGATATCTTATGAAGTGAAACAATCTGTCTGTGCAAGAAGCTGAACATCATTTACAATATTATTACCTGTAATCCATAGCCTCAGCTAAACGGTCTGCATTGATTTCTGATTTGCGAACAGATCATTCTTTTGAACCAGTTCTTCATGACTTGCATTTTATGAATCACCAAGGACCAGTTTTCAGCTAAAGATTTTAGTTTTCCTAAATAAAAGAAGTCATCTAAATCTTTGATGGTCTCAGGGCAAACAACTAATTTTGCAATGTTTTCATAGTGTATACTGTGTTTTTTTTAATTCTTACCATATTCTTACATTTTGCTTATGCTGGTCCTTCTGCTAGACAGGCATTGTTCCAGCATTGGTAAAATTGGTCTTTTCTGCAGAACTGTGCATTTGTAAGAATATTTGCCAGAGTATTGGGATTGTCAACTCCTTTCTCTTAAACATTTTAGATCAGGCGGCTGCGTGGACAACCCTCCAAGTTCCAGAATACTGGTGAAGGCGTATATCAGGACCTATGTTTGGAAAGCCCAGCATCTGCAGAAGGTGATTACCTCAGTTCGGACGAGGACCCTCTTCAGAGCCACTTACCCGTAACCTCCCTGTATCCGCACCATTCGTCACCTCGTCTGGACAGTCAAGGCAGCACGGACAGCGACGGCGAGGAAAGGAACCCCATCCAAACCCCCTGCCAAGACCCTCTGCCTAACCAGCAGCAGCTTTACCCGAGCATGGTGTGCAGCGAAGGACTCGAGAACTGAGATGGCTTGAAATGGTGAGACGTGATGGAAAGAGTCCTTTAGGAATAGACTGCAAAAAATGCACAGATATATAGAGTGAGAGAGAGATTATGTACATTCACCCAAAAGCTGTCAGAGGAAGGACAGGAACTCGATGCATAGCACGACATTCTCACAATATACTTGGCCCTCACTCGAGCTGTGTCCGAAACTTGAAAAACGCACCTTTTCTGGCAGTAAATGAAGCTACAGGGGCACCAAGGCATATCCAAATTCAGTGTTTGCCTTCCATTTGTTCGACTTATAATATCTCCACAATCCTGTGCACTCAGTTTGGTGGTTAGAGATCAAACGACATCTGATAAAGAGATTAAAAATACAATAATACATAAATGCCCTTTCCTCATGTTTCTAAAAGCTTGAGTTTACATTTCTACACAGCATTTTGTAGTCACTAAATACTTGTTCATCTAAACTTTCCTTGAATTAGTTCTAGCTCATTAGATGTGACGTTTGGTGTTTTGGAAGGTGGTCCTTTTATACAAATACATGGCAGCTGCCTTCAGTTTCGGACACAGCCTCTGTCTCTTTGTCTTTTTTCGTCAGTGTGTCTGTTGCATGTTGTCTTAAACATATTGCATCTCTTCCCACGACTGAGTTTGGACTTCTGTATAACAAATACCAATATACATTCACAAACTGTCCTCTTCTCTTGAGTGCCAGAAAGTGTGGTCATTTTTGCCATTTTTCTCTTTTCAAACAAAACAATGTGGCCTTGAAACTACCTCTAATTGAATCAGTCACTCAATCCCTGTAAGCATACCAACTTCGCCAAATACAACAGCCGTCTGGCTAGAAATGAGGTGACTGACGAAAGAAAAAGCAAGCAGGAGATGCACCTTCTGGTACACAAGTTAGCAGCATCCTGTCAAAGCATGGGATTGTCTTTGTCATGCTCCGTTGGCACCTAACATAGGGAGCATCTCAGCTGTTTGTTTAGAGGATAGCAGCAGACGTTCTTTTGTTTCTCTGTCTTGTTCCTGTGGAGGGGATGTGCACCTTTTATGTTTATCTCAAACGCAACAGACACTACAATCACTTTAATTGGAGGTGAAGGCCGAAGGAGAGAAAATAAGAATGAACGAAGTCTTATTATATAATAACATAATAGGGAAGTTAATAGTTACATAGATGAATATTACCATAGCTCATCCATGTATCTGTGTGTGATCAAACTGTGTGTGATCAAACTTTTGGATGGAAAGAATCCATTGCAAAAGAAAACTGTCAGCATTATGTTAATTGTCTATTTATTTTGTATGTTTATTTTTATTTTTTATAATGTTAATGTACATGCACTTCACGCGTACAGAGGCCAAACTATTTAATTTATACTATTCTTCTGTGCCAATCCTGAAAAACGTTATGAAGCTGAAACTACAGGGTCTCCAGAAAAGAGATGACTTTAAAAAAAGGGTAAAGGAAAGAATAACAACTGCTGCTATGACATATCTAGTTAGGTGTTTTATTATTATTATTTTACATATGTTCATAAGGACAACCCCTCTCCCATATAAGGTAGATCTATAAGTCCAAAATATACTGTGAAGTTATTATTGACTTGACGCTTGAGTTGCCTAGATTTGTACACTACATAAATACCCCCAAGCAGCTTTATCATATTGATTTGCATTTCACATTTCAACTGTTAATCATCTTAAGGCAGTTATCTATCTTGTTTGTGCCGATTCCAAAGCAACTTCCTGAAGCATTTGTGAAGACTGTTGCTCTTGGTTGATATTGAAGAAGTTCATTTGTAGAGCTAAAGCTTGCTCGCATTTGACTGAACTAGGAAAGGTTTACAAACAAATGTAATCTACAGTTAATTGCAAAATAATGGGTGGTTTTGTATATACATATGCATTATATTATACAAATATTTCATACTTGTAACAGGTTTTTTTCCCTTTGATAGAGCTTGGTCAATTCAGTTTTTTTTAACCCACAATTTCGTAACCTGTCTTGAAGACTTCCATCTAACTCAGTACTGTCTACGATGCTGTGTTTTTCTGACCACACATGGTACATCAGTGTCATTGCCACTGCCTCGTTTTGCTAAACCTTGTCATTTGTTGCATTCATCAGACATTTTACATGTTTACATGACTTTCTAAAAAACAATACATTGCCGACATTTGCACCATTTACTGGTTATAGACAAAAGCCAGTGAGAAGCTGCTCTCAGTCATGTCTCTGACAGTGTGATGCATTACCAGACATTAGAGTTTTGGGGAGAAGTATTCACAGTATGTGCTGAATATGTCATGAAAACTATTTAAGTGTGTTTATAAAGCATATCTTTTATTGAGTGGTTGTAAGTTCTCAAGGTAACCTAGGGTTGCTGTTTTAACATACCACAGTGTTGAACCAACTGAACATTGTCTTTTGTCTAATGCAAAATTGTTTATAAATGGTTTGTGTCGAATCGCTTGCTGTAGAGTTGATATTTTTCCTTTGATCAAATCTATAATGCCCCTTGCACTTATATACACATATACATCATACCCGGAAAAAAAAATGACAGACTGAGAAATAACAGTGTGATAGACCAATAATTATATTTTATGCAAATGGACACGAGGTTTTAATATTGTTTCATATTGCACTATAAAACTAAACCTCCCTAGTATCATCTCTACTAGGGCTTTACTCTGATTTAGAACATCCTTCCTGTTACCCAGTGACCTCTGTAACATTTAAAACCATACACAAAACCAGTTTCAGAAGTGAGTACCTTTTATAAACTCCGTTCTGTACAAGAAAGCAGCAAGTAAAGGAAGTTGCTTTGCACCTTTCATTTCTTGCTGGTCTTTAAAGAGAAACCTCAGAGGGTCCCTGAAGCCGAAAATCTTTGCCGAGCAGTTGTTGTACCAACATTTGTTCTGGTTTGGGACTGTTGGATTTCAAATAGTCGAAGGAAGCTTACCTCACATCTTGATTACAAAACACAACGGTTTTGTGGTGTGAGTTTTAGCTTCTGAAGAATATTTGCTAATAGGAAATCAGAAATGGCTGTTTTGAAATTAACTTGGAGTGCGAGTTGTTGTTTAGTGAGTTGGTTTTGTTTAAAACAAAAAGCCAGTCTTATTGGAAAGGCTTTGTCAAGCCCATTTATGTTACCTGAGCAGGAACATACCATTTTCAGATCGCCGGTGGGTGGTTAATATTTGGTCAAACACATTTGTATCTCACATTGAGCTCTAATTTCAATCACCTTCAGAGTGGCTGAATTGAGTTCTAATCAGTGGAAGAAGAAAAAGATGAATGAAGAAGGTTACGGTGATAATAATATCAGTACTTTGTGGTATTATGAGTCAGTTTTCCATGCATCAAGTCTATCACATATCTCAGAAGCACTATATCACTGTAACAGTTGAAACTGAATTCTTTTGTACACTGTTATCACAGCAGTTAATTATTTATTTATTTATTATTATTTTTTGGTAGCATCTTCCATGCCGGTGTTTATCTCGCTATCTTTGTTGTCGTTGTTATTGTTTGAAGGTTGCCATGTAACCAATGATCATAATGAAACCCTGATTGGTTTCAGGGAAGGTATGTCGTCGTTACAGTAGATGACCTAATTAAAACAAAATGCATAAATGTCCGCCTTTATGCATGAACTTGCAGAAAGTCACTGTTGAAAGAAACACTTATTGAATTAGAATGCCTCTTTTATCAGGATAGTTTAATATTGCAGTATAATAACAGGTTTTTCTTTTGTCTTACATTTTCTTCAAGATAAGTAAATGTGGAGATGAATGCATAAATTGGGGGAAATAATATTTGTCAAGTGTTCCAAGCATACAGAAAATGTGCATACTGTATGTACTGTATTCAATGTCTTCATTCAAATATGGTTTGACTGCTATTTCAAACATTGTGTGTATCAAAACAGCAACCCAAAAAGCAGCTGCCTTACCTCCACAGTACGTAAATGTCCTAGTCTCCACGTTACACTCATCAGACCACATCCTCTCTCTCCTACACTTTTACTGATGTGTTATTAAGATTGACAGTACTAAAGATATATAAATGGCAGTGTTATCAAATGATGATCCAGTGTTCTGTATTTGAAAATAAAATGTATTAAAAAATGAATAAACATTTATGCTATACATTTGCAAAGTTCAAATGTTGGTGTCATGACGCTACTTTTAGCTTTAAAGGGATTTGTATGTTAAAGGGATGAAAATTCAAAAACTCTTCAATCATTACTAAGGCCTAAGCTATACATTTACATTTACATAGTCATTAAATGACTAGTCATTTAGCAGACGCTTTTATCCAAAGTGACTTACAAATGAGGACAATGGAAGTGATCAAAAACAACAAAAGAGCATTGACATACAAGTGCTGTAACAAGTCACAGTTAGCTTAAATGCAGTAGACATAGCAAGGGCTTTTAAATATATATAATAAATAAAAAGAAGACGGAATAGAAAAATAATAGAGCAGCTAATGTTAGAGGGCCTTCTTTATATTATTGTATAATAAATAAAAAAATAGACAGAATACAAAAAGATTAGCAAGGTAGTTTGATTATTTATTTATTTTAAGAATAGAATTAAAATAGTGCTAAAGTTAGAGAGTCAAATAAAGATGGAAGAGATGTGTTTTAAGTCGATAATAATGTATGATATTATTATTGCTATACAAACATATAGCAACTTAAGACTGGTTTTGTGGTCCAGTGTCTATTCATGGTACTAGAAAAATTATGCAGCATTTATGTTTATATAAAATAACGGAAATATTAGAAAATAATATATAGTAACCCGGTATGTGTATATAACTACATATATAAGCACTGAAAATCAAAATGTAACATTTTTCAGTCTAAAACGACTGAGAACCACCAGAGTCTAACTAGATGTTTTGATGAATTTTGGTGTCCAAACAACATTGGAGCCCCACTTGACTCTACAAATTTCTTGCTAAACCCATAAACCTGCAAACTGCAGTGTTTCCTCCTATTCGCCATCCCTACAGTGTAAATGTCATGTTGGTTGGCCTAAATGTGAGGACTTAATGTCAGTTATTTATATGGTTTTAAGGCATGGGTAAAAGAGCTAAGTGTTGTTGCACCTCACAGTCACTCACTCAACCACACTCTCCGCGGTTCATCAGTCTTTCTACACTCTCATCACTTTTCCTTCTCTTTCTCCCTTCTTCATCTGTCTGCGTGGGGTCTGTGACTGTTTAATACCTTCAAGGACAAAAGCAAATCTGAGTTAGAATGATGTGTCATAATCGCGCCTTCAAAACCATATCACAGTAAGGCCTACCTATGGTTTACATTTGCAATGAATGACTACTGCAGTCATTTTTGCAAAGAGAATGTAAAATTACCTCAGTGTTTTTCATTAGTCACATCCACAGCTAAACGAAACAAGTGCTTAAGATGTGTAACCAACAGAAAAGGCTGACTTTTCGATGAGACCACCCTGATTTATTTTGCTGGTAGTTTTCCTTCGAACTGCAGCAGCAGCAGCAGTTACGGTTAGCATAAGTCTGGTTTGTAACAGCTCGAGTCAGAGCGCGCGGCGGAAACTGACGCGTCTGTGGTCGGCCGGTGCTGTGAGCGCGCGTTACCGAAGTTTCAGTTTTGCTGCGCTTTAAGGAACGCGCACCTGTCCTCAGTGATTTATTACTGCTAGTGACAGAGACACAACAGCGTAGCTCGGCCTAATTTGCTTGCAATTTACACAGTCAGGAGTATACTGCATTTAATGTGCATTTTATTATAGAAACACCTCGTGAAACTATTGGCTCGCCCTGGACGCATTTACTGGTAAGTAACAGTTTATTTAACAAGTTGAGAAGTTCGTTTAGAACTACTGGCAGTGCACTGACAGGAATCACTCAACTGCCATTAGTTTTGAAATAGATTATGTGATTTTCACTCAAAACCCCTAAAACCACCTGTCTTCACAGCAAGTAACTCAATACTTAATATAGGCCTTGATTAAATTATATATTAAACCTAAAAATCAAATATGCATCTTTGAACTTATCTTATGTAATCTAATTTAATACTTTATGTACATTACATTACAATATGTAATAAGTTGAAATTATCATTTGAAATAATCGCACAAATTGTTTGAGATGTTTTAGATATATATCCTATTTGTACTTGAATTACCAGAAAATTGTCAAAATTATACGCAATAGTGTACATTTAATACATCTGTGATATGAAAATATAGTTTGTTTTTTATCAACACCATAATATATCACTGTAAGATTTTCTGTCTGTGGTAAAACAAAAACAGATGAAAAATTAATTTGAAAACACTACTGTAGTCTCAATTCGTAATGGCTATTTTATTTTTCAAACTTTATACTAATTCAACATTTGTTTTAAGTTCTGTAGTCAGCTTTTACCCTAGTAAACACAAATGAGTTGAGTTGCGAAAGTTTAATATTTAATATTTAATTTAATATTAAAGAGTTAATATTTTGAATTTCATATATTAGTACTTCATCAGTCTCATGACTAAAAGGATAGTCAATATGACGAAGATTTACTAAAACAATCATCACTGTTTAAATTTTACTTATATAGTATGTTGAGTATTTAATGAACTTTTATTTAAAATCACTACATTGTATGTTACACAGACTTAATAAACTGATTTATATATATATATATATATATATATATATATATATATATATATATATATATATATATATGCTGTTATATAGTTTTCAGTATATTTTGGAAATTTTCCACAATATTTTAATCAATTTTTTTATTTATTTTTACCTAGACCTATTACATGACATCATAAAACAAGATTAGACATAACAGCAGGTGTTATAGAGATTTTTACTCATTTCATGAAGTGATGATGGGGATTTTAGTGTTTCAACAGGAATACGCCGTCATGAACTTGCTCTGATAAGCATCTGAGAATCTCTGACTTGGCAAGATGAGAACACATTTCTGTTTAGTATCCAGAGTTCGTATTTAATTTGTTGTCAAAAAGAACAAAAAACTTTAATCCTTTTATTTGAGAAATGCATTTTTGCCCTCACAAAGGCTGTTGCTTGCAAAATTTGGAGTCATTGATGCTGAACCAGAGCAGAGAGATATAGGAAAAAAATATTAAGAGAATCTTTGTTTCCCCTACTGAAAATAATTTCATTATAAGCATAAATCAGAATTTGGTTACTAGTGCACATTCAATTCTCATTTAAATCAATACATATATTATGCTGAGATTTAATATACATCATGTCTCTGTTAATATGGTTGTTGTATATTTTATTTCCCTCTCTCCATTTTTGGTCTTGCAGGACAATCATCTCTGTCGCTGGTTCTAGCTTTCTTTGTTCATTATGCCTCGTTCATTTCTGGTGAAAAAGAGCAGGAAGGGAGGTTTTCGCTCCTCTCTTCCCATCGCTGACGTGCCCTATCTAGGCCTGGTGGGTTGGTCTGTCCCCATAAAAGTGGCTACACTGCCAGAGGAATCAGGCCAAGAGATACAAGCATATTCTCCAGTCATGCAGCAAAACAGTACACACAACAGTCTCAATAATGACTGGAAAAAAGGTATGTAAATCAACAAAATTATATTTTTTCTAAATGCATGAGGCGGTTTTGGGGAACCCTTTTTATTTTTTGTATAGCAATGGGGGGAAAAAATGTCGCAATGTTCAGCTCTTCTCATGTGTTTAATACTTCTTCTTTACTGAGTTTCTGCAGATCCAGTAGATTTCCGGTACGGTCCTTCTCCATCTCCAGTGCACTGGTTACCTGTCAACTCTAGAGACATAGCAGACATGCAAGGGATCAGCAGCAGAGACAGTTCACTGGACTGTTCTCTGATGAGTACTCGGAGGGATTTGGGCCCAAAACATTGCAGCTTATGTGGCAAGGTATGTGTCCCCCAGGAACCCCAAGTCCATAAATCATGCTCACCAAGAAATACAAGTCAAAACGTTTTCCTTGAGTAGCGCTTTGATTGTATTTCACTTTATTTTGGTCTCAAGTCTTTCTATGATGGGGAAAAAAACTCTTCACTTCCTGACTCGCTCTTTGAATAGTTCTGTTTTGAATTTTTACTTTAGGTTTTCTCATCTCTTACTCGTCTGGAGTCTCACTTGTACAGATCGCATGGTAGTCATCATGGACGGTCTCTGGTATTCTGTGACAGCAAGGACCCTGTGATGCCATGTAGGATAAAGGTAGGACCATTCCTTTGCTATGTGTTTTTTTTTTTTAAGGTCTTCCTGATAAAAGTTGTTATATGTCTCCCTCTGATGCTGAATAATGTAACTGCAGCTTTAGTAAATGGTTTAGTAAGTGAATATTCTTCTCTTGTTTTTTTAAAGTATGGCACTTAATCTCTGCAAGTTCCAACTTTGTTTCTAATATTTAGTATGTAGGTTAGTAGGTGTTTCTACCTTTTTTGTGAGCGATTATTTCGGTAGCACTTTATTTTACAGTCCTGTTCCTCATGTACATACTATGTACTTATTTTAGTAATTACAATAACTATGTAATAACTAGGTACTAACCCTGAACCTAACCCTAAACCTTACCCTACCCCATGTAGTTACCTTGTATTACCAGAACTTTCTTAGATAAATACACTGCAAGTATACCATAACTACATGTTAGTACACGTACTGTAAAATAAAGTGCAACCATTATTTCTTTGAATAAAGTATATCTATATATACAGTATTAAATCTTGCTTGTAAAACAGTCATTTTTGTATGCTGATTCTTGTTAAACTATACATGTATTTTTAAATTGTGAAAACTCATTGTGGATTTCAGGAACGAACATTTGAGTGTAAGGAATGTGGGAAGGTATTCAAACGCTCGTCCACTCTGTCCACCCACCTCCTGATCCACTCGGACACACGGCCGTATCCCTGTCAGTACTGTGGCAAGAGATTCCACCAGAAATCCGACATGAAGAAACACACCTTCATACACACGGGTGAGACTCACAGAGATTTGAAACTTTGAATTGGATTGAATCATTTGGATATATGAAAGGGGGGGGGGGTATTTTGTAAGTTATCAGAACCTTAGAAAATCACCACAATCTGCAGGAATATGTTCCGTCCAGCATTCTATTCAAAGTATATTGCTTTCCATTTCCAAGATATTGAGCACATTTTCATCGCTCCCCATTTGACAAGGTTCATTTTCTATTTTGTTTAGGAGAGAAGCCACATGTTTGTAAAGTGTGTGGTAAAGCCTTCAGTCAGAGCTCCAACCTGATCACACACAGCAGAAAACACTACAGACCCTTCAGCTGAACACACACACTCTCCTCCAAGAGGATCTGAGGGCCTACCCAAACGAGACCCTTTGAGAATGTACATAAGTTAACTTTAAACACAAGTATTATAAATTATCAAGTGCATACTTTCTCCTATATGTTCAAACCAAGTCTTTTGTTCATGCAGCAGAGCTTAAGAACAGTGTTATGTGTGATATAAATGAAAGTGTCATAGCTGTGCATCATTAATAAAAGGAAAGTAAAATATACAGTGCACAATTGAATGCAATGTAAACTACCGGATCCGGTAATACTGAAATGAGTCAAGCAGCAGCACAGCTGATGACCACAGGTTTATTTGAGTCACTGCAAAACATTTGTTTATAGCTCAAGGTGAACTTGCATAAATCCACAGATGGCAACAATCAGATATCACAAGTTTTTTTTTTCTCCTTCTAAAGTCTATTTAATTAGACACCATTTTAAACAAAACTTCAGCATAAAGAAAATACTTAATTTACATTTTCTTTTGAGACTGTGTATATGTATCTGTCAAACAAAAAGAATGGTGATTTATTAGTTGGGCTTCATCCAGCTCATCAGCCTTCTCTCAGGGCTTCATATTAGAGGGATCTGGAAGGACAGAGAGCTTAAGCTGAAAAAATTACAAATGACTAAAGACTTATTAGAAATCAGAGATGGTTTAAAAAAAAAAAAAAAAGTGGCTGTAATTGCATACTGAGGGAATGAAGTACAATGGCTGACACTCACCTGTAAAGCAGCCCTCAACACATGGACCATCTGAGGGCAGACAAACCTCCGTTGAACACATAAAATAAATCTGTGGGAAAAAGACATTGTCGAATTTCAAATTTAATTAATATTTTCTGTGAATCGACTATTTTTCCAAGCACTCCCAGAGCTGCTTTTTACCTCCTCATCTGTCTGCAGGTCTGCATCTTCAGGTAGGAACTGGAACGTAGTGATCGTGAATCGTCTAACGTGATTGATCAGGGCCTCTTCAGGTGTAGCAGGAGGCTTGTGGGTCGGGGTCTGGTCAAGAAAATTTGGGCACCTAAAGTCAGAAGTTTGAAATTATTATTAAAAAAAAAAAAAAAAATCTATAATAATAATCTCTTATTCTAACAAAGACTTCCTCCGCAAGGATGCATTAACTTGAATTAAAAGTGACAGTATACAGTATATAAACCAGTGTTTTTGGCTAAAGCAACATTTACAATTTCAGTTTGTTCCCATAAAACTATGCTAGAAACGTCAGTGCTTTCATGCGGTTTTAAAGCAAACATCTTGTACCCATCATAAATAAGGATCCAGGCAGATTTTGCAGAGCGTGGATATGCCACACAGTAATGCACCAGCAGTACAGCAGTGGGGTCTGGAGGGTTTAGCAGACGCACTTCCAGGTAGAGGGGTTTCCCCAGAAGCATACGCAGGGGCTGGTGGTATTGTGGGTAGAAATCAATGTAGAGCTCATCTGAATGAAAAGAGGTTGTAGTTAAATACACAATCTTATAAATCACTTTTTTGGTTGCAAGTGTCACCAAATGCCTAGATTTTCTTGAACATAGTAGCATTCCACTTGGGAAAATGTTTAATATTTTTAACATATTGTAAATGGCTCAGCTAGGTTTTATATGAAGAAAATGTTTTAACAAACCTTTTGCAATCCGGAGCTGAACCCCAAACACCCCCTGAGCTTTGATAGAAGGTCCGAGGGATGGGCTTTTCACCAGATAACCCACACTTATCACCGATCCAGGTAAATACCGACACTCAACCAGTAGTCTGGGACAACAGGGAACATCTCAGCATGTTGCTTGGCTCTTTGTGTATCAGTGTAACTGTACTTTCATGTGTACCTTACAGGCGACTCTCTAGTGATGGTACCGTAACTTAGACTGAGGGGCTGCACTCTATTCAGGATCTCCACCATGTAGACGACCGTTTTACCCACCTCCTGGAGACCTTTCAGTTAGACTTGTATGCACACATGCCCTCAGATACATACCTATTGCAATGAATCTACTCACATATCTGTGCGCCCCGCATTCATCCAGAGGGATCTTGAAGAGGGCCCAGTCAGCAGTAACTTTTTGGGGTGTGCAAGGGTTGTCGCCAGCTGTGACGAGGCTGGCGGGGGATAGGGGCGGATCCGCGGCAGATGAGTGGATCGAGAAAACAAAATGTCGATCCATTGTGCATTCTGATTGGGATACACAAAATACACTTATGTTTCTTGGAAATGTTCTTGTTGGATTTTGAGAAGTCTTTTGTAAAGAAACTTTACACACAAAAAAAACAATGTTGTAAAATGAAGAAAATACAGCTATCAGTTTAGAATGTTTTGGATAATAATAATACAATAATAATAATAATAATAATAATAATAATAATAATAATAATAATAATATAAAAAAAGCCATACCTTCTGAGTCCCAATGCTACTCCAGGCAAAAGTATATTGACATATAAAATACACTTTTTGTAATTGACCTTCTTACCATACACAAGTAATCTGATTACATTTTGGTTTAATTTAAAGGTGTACTATTTTTGGTTTAAGGTTTTTGCTAAAAAAAAAAGAAAAAAAGTACCAGCCGCTTTTCAAAACCACTGTAAGGAAAAAAAAGGTAATTCTTTACTTGTAGCCTTTTTATAGAATGCATTATAAAAATATATATTATGCCTTTTATTGGTACCTAATGATGCGATCTATGACCTCATGAATAATAAGAGTAATGTAAAATAACAGAAATAGAGTTTCCCTGCTTACTGCTGTTAAAGCAGCTGGCTTATAAACTACTTTGGCATTATATGGAAGTAAGAGGAAAAGAAAATGCCATCGAAACATTTCTGAAGATGGTCACTTCCCCTCATAGGATACATGAATTCCCACAGTTCGAGCATTGCGAACAGTGAGCTTTTGTTTTATCTTCATAGAAATTCCACACAAATTACATTTTAGAAAATGACTGCAATTCCGCAACTCTAGAACCTGAAACTTTCCCAAACTGCTGATTTAAAACAAGCAGGAGGTTCTTTGATTCTTACCACGTGTGGCCCCTTCTGGACTGAACGTCTGTGACTGACTGTATTCGTCGTCTAACTGCATTGAACCGAACCATGACGTCCATAGCATGATGATTCAGGGCTAATACATGTAACATTACACTGCTAATTAAAGTACTTTACGAACACCTTTATCATGCATTTTATATATATATATATATATAAATAACACGCACACGTTTTGTGTTGCCAAATCTTCTTTAGAATTGTAAGCATACTCCGATAATTAGGTTGAGATTTATTGTAAATTACTACACAATAAATGTTGAATTAAGGTTTGCGTTTCTGTTATAATTTAATATTGTCCAGCTCACCGTCCATGGGGTAATGACATGATTGGGTGTCTGTAGAATAGCAGCAGCCTCTGTCATGGCACTCGGATGACGATAACACCCCAGATCCACAGACCAACTGCTGATCAGGTGCAACATTACACTCTAAAACACAAAACTGCAAAGTTTTTAAATACGTTTTTTTTTTTTAAGTAACAATGTTTGAATCCACTCATAAGAAAGATTCATATTGTACCTTGACTTGTTACAACCTGACACGACAGCAATGACTCAGCTGCGAGCCCTTTCGGTGTCTGATATTTTAATATAATCCTGTACAGTCCATCCTGATTAACAGAAACAAATATTCAAGAAACCAGAGTAGCAGTACAACTTGCATAACAAATGACAACACAGACCTTCTGAGTCATGTGACAGGAAGAGTAAGGCAGGAGGATGTTGATGGTACCATCTTGATCCCTTTTCACAGAGTACCCACAATGACTGGGGGCCTCCAAAATACTAACAGCTTCTGTTTTCATCCCATTGGAAGGGTCTATAAAAAAAAAAAAAAATTATTATTAGTTTTTTTTTTTTAATACAAGTCTCAATACAACCTATAATTGCCTCATTGTCATGGGAAATTATTCAACAGAGTATGCTTTCTGAACAGACCACAAACTCACCCTGTACATAGAGGCTCGATGTTGGTCCAGGTGGCAGTTTTACACTCATATGTTGGCTAGAACACAACACTTCAAATTTAGAGGGTGGTTGAGTGGCTGTGGGTTCAGTCGTAAGTTGAGGTATGATTTGGTGCAATGGTTGTGTGTCTATATCCTCAGTGTAGTGACACTGAAGCTGTAGGGTTCGGTATCGCAGTTGAGAGAGATCCCAGAACCGGACAGATAGAGAGATCACTGTGGGGGACTGAAGAGGTAAAAAGAGAGAAGGCAGGCAGCAGGAAGAGTGAATCATACATTCAATTATATTCCAATTTTGAATTAAGGTTTATTATTGTATTTTAATTCAATAACTGACTTATTCAATAGCACACTGGAATGTGCTGAATCTCAACCCTGAGGGCTCACCATTTTCTTTGTGTGGCAGGAAGGCAGTGGTGAAGAGAGCACAACACTGCCATCTCTGGAGTGGAGTGTGTAATTACAGGCTGCTTGTACTGATGCAATGGAGATCCAGGTTTTTGTCTCAGTGTCTTCAAATAATACCACCACAGAAAAGCAAAAAAACAAAAAAGTTTTGATGTGTATGTATGTGTGCAAATAAACTACACTACCAGAAAGTTACAGTTGTTTCTCTTTTTTAAATAAGTCCCTTAATCCTCATAGAACGTCTCATGTTATATATCTCACCTTTGACTTTAATGGAGTCCTCTTTTGCTGAGGGCAAAGTTGCCATTATTTTATTCCTCATGCAATTAAGAGAGGGGGACATCTGGGAGGGTGGTGTAGATGGAGTCGTAGGAAACACAGGGAGTGGGGTCTTTTGCATAACTAGAGAGGCCAGAGGATTGTATGTAGTTTGAGGAAATGACGTCCATGGCTGGATGGTTGGTTGTGAAGCAGTGGTAACGGCTGGCTGATGATATGGCATGGGGTACTGAGAACAGAATTTCTCAGGATAAGGGGGACAGGATACAGGGTGTGGTGAATATTGTGGAGGGGGTATCGTTGGGTCTTGAGGTACGGTCTCTTCTTGCGTTTGTGGTATTTGATCCACAGCGTCATCAAAAAGAGGTGCTGGATGATGAAGGGGATATTTGGGATAAATGGGAGCTGGTGGCAGTGATTTATGGTATGGATGAGAATAAAGGTAAGGAAGAAAGGGAATCAGGTGGTGAGGAAAGGGACATGAGAGGGTGAACTGACTTCCATCCAAAATCACATCAAGGATGTTTTCTTTATCCTACAGAAATACAAGCAAAACTTCATGAGCTGAAACACGGCTCCATATCTCCTTCAAAGCAAGCTGTGACGGTTTCAAAAAGGACCTTTTGTGACATTGAGAACACTGAATGCTCCTTTAGTGATTTTATTATTTGTTTAGATATGAAAACAAATTTGGAGGTGACAACCATGAACTGTGATGCAGTAGAAAATAATTAAGAATATATTAAATGTTTCAATGATTGTTGTATACTTGCAGACAATCGAGTTGGCTGTAACTGCCCATAATAACGATATATTAAAAGGTCTCTTACATTTAATATAAGCATCTCAGTGATATTTTAAAAATGATACCAAGGTCAAGTATTAGTGTGTTCTGGAAACTCTAAACATTAACAAACTTGCTTCAGTGCCTTTTATTAATTTGGAAACCTTTTATTTGGAAACCAAAGTGAGTGTGGTATATCTAAGAAATTATTTTATCATCACAAGAAAACCATGAAATAGTTGTTGAATACAGAGTAAAATACTACTTTTGAGGATAGACTATTTGTGTCAAATCTGAATGACGTACTATAAGCCTAATGCATCAAAATCAATAAGTGGACAAATGTGGTAATTTATAACGAATGTAAGAGACTTTAAATACCTTCATTTTAAATATCTGTTTCTTACCGTAACGGTCACACATCTTGAGCTGTAAACAGTATGGAGTAGAACAACCTCAGGAGGAGAATGTATGCGATACGCACACGTCTCAGACATGAGAGGCAGTATTTTCCCATTCACTGTGGATAACAAAAACTGCATTTAAGACTCATCTTGATTCACTGAAGACAACTGTAAGTTTATATAAAGTAAACTTTTTTTGGCAAGATTCTAATTACAAGACAATTTATATCAATGCGAGAACAACTCATTAATTTATATTTTAAGGAGATTAAAATTATTAGTTTCATTTAACCTACCTTTAACCTTGTGTTTCTCTGCAGCGTCCCGGGCTCCTTCTATTTTAATGACCATGCCAAAATGAGAGCACAAGACAGAAGGGGTTGGTTGTGAGTTCACAGGTGTCATAGGACAGGATATCTTTATGGGACTGCCCCACCACAGCAGTGAAAGAACATAACTGCCATTCTGAAACGCGGAAAGACTGATTAAAAGGTTAAATCTGGACCATTATTTTTTTATTATTATTGATTAAACGTATCAGAACAAAGTCTACAGTACAAGATGAAATATTTGGCACCTCTTGTATGATGTAGCACCCATCATATGGGACTATTAGGACCAGATCTTCCCATGTGACCCTGACAGAATAACCACAATATGCAGGTACCTGGAATAAATGCAGTGGGGCTGCATCCACTGTGAATAAAACATACCAGTTAATTTTCTTTAGGACCATCAGTTTTAAAAAAAAAAGAATACACTTGAATTCCTCACCTCTATCTACAAAGATGTTCGTGTAATCTTTTCCAGTCGCTGTTAAAGTCATTACTTCTTCTGAACAGTGTACTTTAGGTAATGTCTTATCCATATCGGTGGATTGGGAGCTGGACCCACTTTGAGAAGCATAAAATTTCCCCGGGATTGCCAATCTTCCAAATGCTTGGGGGGTTAATTCATTAGTTAAAAAAAATAATCTATTTCAAAAACACACCAAAACCTTCATATTTCCACATTTAAGGTAAACACACCTGGGGCGTCACCTTGAAATCCAGATTCGATTTCAAGAGCTCTTTTGGGGAAACCTGTTAGTGTAGCGTTCTCCGTGTTAGAATGTGTAGCTGCACTGTCGTCGGATCGAAATTCATACGTGGATTTATTCGACTGAAGAGGAAGCGTTTCTTTCTTTTTTTCACTGGGAAAACCAGCTGTGACTTGAAGTTTTGAACTGGCGCGTCGAAAGCGCTTTCCATTCGGATTTGTTGCTTTGAATTCCGACGCATCGCTTTGGAGCTGAGGTGAAAATCCGGTTTTGCTGGCAAAATCGTACAACACTCTACTAAAACTGCTTTCTCCGGAATAACTAAGGTCTTCCCACTTAGGCGTAGAGCTAAAAGAACGACAGATGAGATGAAGTGCTATTGCTGATAATATCAAAACTGAAACGAAGGCTTTTAGTTCGCAAGACATCGCCAGTTTGCTGCTTAACGCTACCTCACATGTGAACCGAAGCTCGCACGGGCAAACAGCGAGTCTAATCAACGAATTAATCTAGACCACCTGTAAATGTGTCAGTGACAGTGACGTGTTTTTTTTTTTTTTGTTTTTTTTTTTTGTCTGGATAAGTTAACTTTTCAAAAGTAGCCTAACTTACCCTTGAAATGCATTTAAATCATAAATAGGCCTACTAATGGAAGTTTTACTTTTTTTTTTTTATTCCTGTCAAAAAAGTTATATTGGAATTTCAGTTTATCCTTTAGGGTCTTACTGGATTCCTAGAATTTAACATTCTGATTGATTTTAATGGAATTTAATTTTCTCCTATAGGAATTTATTTATATAGTTTTATAAAAGAAGTCACTGACTTTTTGCGACAGGTGGGTTTCAGTTTACCGCTTTTCTCATTCATTCCTAGAGCACCGGGTTCGCACCATTGACAGTAAAAGAAATGGACACAGCGACCCCATTGGATTTAACGGAGACAAGTGACTTGGCAGCTTCACCACGCGACTCTCCTGGACAATCGAAAATGGGCAAAAAAATCCGGGAGCTGGTTGCTGAAGCCACGCCCACATATCACGACGCGTTGAAAGTGACCACGCTCTTAATTATGCAGAACTTTAAGGCTTAATATAATTTAAACGGATTTATAAAAAAAAAATTATATCAGGGTGTCCGCGGGGTTTTAAAAAGTATTAAAAAGTGATAAATCAAAATGGTCAAATTTAAGGCCATTAAAAGTGTTAAATGTGGTCTCAGAGGTATTATTTTTTTCCAAATTAGGTATTATTTTTTCCAGACTATCAGGTGTCTTATTCTGATTGAAATTCTATCTGCGTTCGTGTTAGTTCGTTTATATGGGCTTTAGCATATCTGGGCACATAATCAAAGATCTTCCGTCTCCGTCTCATGCTGACGTCATATTCAGTGGTCGTTCGGCATCATCTCAGAACACTGCGCGCTCAACAGAAGTGGCTGGCTTACGTTTTATTTTAGACTTGCTTCAAGGCATATCTTCAATGACTGGACAACCATCGTCGTCTTCTTGGACAAATGCAAGTTTTCTAATAGCTGGGTTAACGACCGGTAGTACCGAGGTCCCGTTCAAACCCGGTTCTTGACGCATACAACGCTATGATTTCCGCGAAGCAGAAAACGAGTACGGAATCTCAAAATCCAGTCATGTAAATTAAACTTACATTTTAATATGGACAGTCATGGAATTTGTGAAAGCATAAATTAATCAAATCAAATCTCCATATGGACCAGTATCTGTAGTATTAAGCCGCAAAAGTTGTTTGAAATATGAATCTGTGTTCTGCGCGTCTCTGTGTGAATTAATGAATGACAGAGACGTGCAGGTTTATTTACTACATAGACTGAAGCGCATGACGCTTGCATTAATTTCAGCATCTGTTGTCTTCTCCTGTCAAAATAATCGAGTTAATTTAGAATTATTCATATTCACTTTCGAAAAAGCAGAAGACATACCGGTTTCTCCGGTAGTGGGCGGAGCTAATGGGCAAATAGAAATTTCAAAATGACAAATATGCATTCATTAGGCCTAAAAGAAAATTTTTACATAAGGGCATTGTGTTAGAAATATTACTATTATTTAGTAAAACGTATGTGATACTGCTACCACTGTTGCAAAAAAATAAAAAACTTTATTTAAAAAAAAAATAAATCTCAATATTTCTCCCATGTTTTAATTTTAATAGCAAATCCCCTTTATTTACCAAACATAAAATGTGTTTAAATTTGATAAATTAAAAGACAAATTAAATTTGGATGAAACTTGTTTACTGTTTTTCATAATTATATAACTTGTAGAAAAACTTTAAACACAATTCTAAATAAGTATAAAGAATGGCATTGGTTTTATTTTTAGTGCTAAAAAGTTATTTTTTTTTTTATTACCAAATTTTTGTGTTTTGCTTTGTTACCGAAATTGGTACCGAGAATCGTGGATTTTCACTGGTATCGGTGCCGAATACTGAAATATTGGTACCGTGACAACACTAACAGGCAGGCTTATTGTTCGGTCTATCCATTTTCTCCATTGCACATTTTATGGTATTTGTTTTATTTTTATTTACTAAGTGAAATAAATGTGCAATATGCTGTCAACATCAGTCTCTAAATCTATTATTTTTTGTATGTTATATATGTCAAAATCTGTGTAAATAATAGAAAGGTCGCTGATTAACACTTGCAATTCAGTGTCGTGATGGTTTTAAAAAATATTCTGAAGGTAGTGAAAAAGGTATTAAAAAGTAGTAAATTTAACTTAAGGATTGCTGTATATACCCTGTATATAGACCAAAATTATTTTTTGCACCAGGCTGTAAACATGTTTCTTTTCTGCTGTAATTTTCTGATATACTGAATTTGGGATTTTCCTTATTTGTCAGTTATAATCATCAAAATTAAAAGTCTGTGTCTGTGTGTAATGGGTTTGATGAAAAACATTCCAAATAGAAGATTGTTGGGCTATGTTGGTTCAGCCAATTAATTTTGAATGTATTTTTGAGGGAATCAAAATCAATAAAGTTAAGATCACCATTATTATATGCATTTAATATGACTTATTGTCTCAAATAATGAGATTTATTTCTCCATAGGAATTTTATTATAACCTCATTAATAAATTTAGATGTGGGCTTATCCACAAAAAAACGGGTTGGTAGGCCAAACAAAACAGACCCTCTGCCTTAGCGAGCAGTGTTCTGCCTTTTAGTGACCCTTTGTAACCAACAATCACATTTTTTGTGTGTGTTTTGGTAATAATAGGTTTGAAGTTTGCTGAACACCTATATTAATCTTTAGTAATTAGTATACCAAGTATGTTACCCTATTTTTGACAGCAATATCCTCAATAGAAGAGAGCAATCTTTAATTGGAAGCAATTCGCATTTATTTATTTAAATTTAAACCCGAAGCTTTAGAAAAATCATACCTGTATCATCCGCTAATTGACTAATTTTTATTTTAGTGTTACCAATTGTGATACCCTTTAATTGAATATTGTTTATATGTGTGCTAAGGAATTGTGTTGCAATTAGAAACTGGTAAGGAGAAACTGGACATCCTTGCTGAACGTTTTAAAAAGAATCTAGGAGAAGTACCATTACTTAATATGATAGAGCTGTTTCTGTTTATGTACAGCATTTGAACCATCCTGCAAAAAGCATTGCCAAAGCCAATTTTTTTGTAGAGCCTGAAATAAAAATGTATGTTCAAATGTGTCGAAAGCTTTGTAATAATCTAAAAAGAAAATGAAACCATCACTGTCTATTAAATCTGAATAATCTAACACATATAGAAATAACCGGATATTACTAGAAATGTGCCTTTTCTGCATAAATCCTGATTGTGGTCAATTACAGAGTGCAAAACATATTTAAATCTGCTCCCAGTGTGAATACTCTAGCCTAGCTCATCTGCAGCTGCAGTGGCACTCAACGGATGAATCTCACATTGTTTTGTGGTTTCGTGTGGATGCAGATATTTCTTGAGACCAGGGGGAAAAGAGATCGGACAGGGAAAGTTCTGGCTTTGTGTGGACGCAGTGTATACAAATGTGGAGAATGAGAATCGTTCAAAAGTTGTTTTATGTTCAATGACATATATTCAAATTTTTTGTAAATAGCATTTGACCTTTGTCCGAAAGCTCTAAAATGCTGCCTTTTGAGGCAGTTTGAGTGTAAATGTATATTTCTGACTAACTTTTAGCAATTTTGATGTTATTTCTAGTGTGGAATTCAGTATTATAATTATATTAAATATTTAGTCATCACCAAAATTTATTTTTTTCTTGTAGGTCATTCAATCGTTATGCTGCCACAGAAGCCTGTCCAAAAGAGATTTCATGAGGTGCCTTCATGCAAAAACACTGCCTTCAAACTCAAACGGCAGTGCAGCAGGAAGTCAACTGCCTATAGGCTTTTGGAGACAGCCCTCGTTTTTGCACATTCAACTTGTAACCACAGTGTTGGGCACCCAAGTGGGAGCCCCTGAAGCCAAACGTACAAAAAAAAAAAAAAACACCTTTAACTTGAATTCAATTTCTTGGGGACTTTTGTTTTAAGGGTGTGGATGGAAGCAGTCCAAATAAAATGTTTTCGGTAATCATATTTATCAAAGAACACCATTTTGTAGTGAAGTGAAATTGTTTTTAATTAAACCAAAGTGAGCATACACTGTAAAAACTAAAGGTGCCTCAGGTATCCTTTTGAGTACTCCAGGAACCTTAAAATGTATTTTAAGTGCCTCAAAGCTCTTTTCTCATAATATGGTTCCTGGAGGAACCATTATAGTCTTTGCAGTTCGTGCAGGAACTCATGGGATCCTTGAAGCACTTTGTTCCCAGTTCTGAGGTTCTGGAGTCACCCTTTCATTACACTGAGACCTCAAAGTGCTCTGAAGGTTCCTGGAGGAACTCACATTTTAAAAAAGGGTTACTGTAAGCTCTGTTAACATTAAAGTGGTTCCTGGAAGATCTCACTTGTAAAAGCCAGCATCTGGAAGAACCAAGAGATTCATGTGACAAAAATGAAATTTGACTGATTATTATTATTAATAATTACTTTTTAGGAATGTGATGGAACAATGACTTTTGTGACACTTTCCATGTGAAAAAAAAAAACTAAATGTAAAAATCTTCACACTTGTTCTGTCAAAATATAAATAAATAAAATAAAATAACTTAATAACTTAAAATAGTTTTATTGAAATAGGCTAAATGATAAATCATTTGAAGGTGGATAGTTTACCTTGAAACTTTAAAGGAAACATTAAAAATATGATTGAACTAAATATGACTCATTACGCATTACTTTAATAGAAAAAAAAATTCTAATTATAACAATCGGTAAAATAGTAATATTTAGAGTTTTTTTTAATTTGGCTGATAAAATAAGTTTCAATTATTCAGAAATAATTGTTCAGCTGTTGTCAACAAGAAAATGCATGAGGTTTGGACGCGTCCTCGCGCTCCTACTGTTTGCTCGCGCGCGCGTGCGTGGAAGAGCGATTTCAAATACAAAGAAGTAACGGCTCCATTCCTCAAAGAGAGTAAGAAACAACCGCTGCGCAAGGTGAGTAAAGACTCCGAAATAAATACACAGATTTATTATTTGTATACTAATTCCTACACTGACACATTAGACTGTATGTTTTTTTTTTGTATGTTTGTTTTAACCATTAATTTAATAGCCGCGATGCTTGCGAGTCTAATGCACTTTGTGGGACGAAATGGAGACCACAAACACAAGGTCACAAACAATAATTATTAGTTTGGTGTGCGCATGATGTTTACGTTTATTCATTGTAACTCTTTCGTTTACGTTTGTTAAATAGTTACACATCCATGTTAACGTACGTTACATTTGCACATAACGTACTTAAACTGGTTTTGATAATTATCTCTCCTCAGAAAATCCAGTATGACTTCTCTGAAAGTCTCAAAAGCTTCACAGAGCAGCAATATGTAAGTTAAGTATTTAATTATTTATTTGACATTGAAATAACTGAAATAGTGTTTCAGCTTGGCCTAATCCAAAATTATATATGACTATACACTGTTACACTGAACTGAATTAAACAATAAAAAACTACCCATATGTTATTTTTTATGCAGCAGTTAATGAAGAAATGTGGCTCTGTAGTGGACACCTGTGAGGCAGAGGACAGACAGCTGCTGATGTCTGATGCTGGCTGACAATAAACAGACCTCTCTGGACGTACCCCATCTTTCGCAGGTGTGTAAATAAGTGAACGGTTGCAGACACACACCAGAAACCCTTCTAAAACATTCAATTATTAAGTAATTCTAACATTGCTCTTCCTGTAACATGATGATCCTGCTGTCCTGGACTGTATATGTGTGTAGACATATGTAGTGTACACACACACATAGACACATTGTGTACTTAATTAGTCTACAACCATTAATCAGTGCAATAATATGACATAAATAATTCCTGTGGTGTTCCTCATTTTTAAGATAATAAAAAAATACCTGTGCTTAATGAATAAATGTAAATGTTTTATTATTTAATTTTATGTAAATCACTCTTTTTTTTAATGAACAGCCTACACATAATCTCAGAATAGCTGTGGTAATAACAGGAAACCCATTAGATGAGAGCGGCACTGCAGACTTTCCTGATGGTGAGGAGCTTCTTGCTGATGAACCTGCAGACATGAGTTCACCTTACTATGAGTAACTGTTTTCTATTTAACATTATACAGAAAAGCAATTAAAAGTTTACTAAAGCGCACTATTTTTCTGCTGTATCTGTTGGTCATTCAGGAGGAGATCATGGACAATTTTCACAAGACTGATGATGTGTTTCAGCTGTGTTTGTATCGTAAATCCTCACAATGTTTGTATATATATATATATATATATTTTTTTTTTTTTAATTATGTGCATTTATAACACTATACTTTGTATTATATCACATTCATATCAAATTACAGAAAAAAATAGTTAATGCTAATGCAAGGGTGTTTCTAATCCAAGAGTCTTTGGGAGGGATGCTAAATTTGACATTGTTCTCTCTTCTGACTGCTGTTATCAGTCTCTGTCAGATTTTTTCCTTTGATTGAAAGTTGTGAGAATGCTATTGTAGAGTTTTTCATTTTGCTATTTGAGTAAATGAGAATGCAAAAATATATTTGTGATACTCTCCCATTCACTGCTCTCGAAGTTAACCCAACTATAACAACTTATGCTGCTGAGAAACTGGTTTATTAAGCGAAATACAGCTATCTTGAGGCTTATCAATTTCTTGAAATGTCCTGTGTGAATTCTCCCAATCAGTCACCACTATTTAGAACAGAAAATAATATGCTAATTGCATTGCTATTGCTATTAATTGCATTGTATCTAAAATTTAAATCATGGTTTAAGGTACATAAAATGTTTTTTAAAGTTCTAAGATTGAGTCACATTTATTTGTTTCTAATATTACCAAGGTGTAAATGCTTTTTTGTTGTTGTTGTTGTTTATAGCAGTATTAACACTGATGTTGCCATGAATGGGATTGTGATGTGCAGTATTGCGTTTATGGATATTGTTGTTGTTTATCAATAAACTGTTTTATACCATTTGTTTTATTTTTAATCATTAAAAAGGTCAATAGCAGGACAAATAAACCAGTGGGGGGCATTAAAGAACTGAAATTAGGGAAATGGTGCCTTGAAGCACCCCAGGTGGTTCCTGGCCATCATAATAAAAGGGTTCCTCAAGGAACCATTGAAAGTTCCTCAGAGAACCACCCCCATTTAGAGCGGTGCCTAGAGGCTCTTCAGACGGTTCCGCCGGTGTGGCGAAGTGAAGAACCCCAAAAGGTGCCTCCAGGAACAACTTTTTACAGTGTAGCATATGGAACAAGCAATTTAGTCATGCACCTTTTGTTTTAAGAGATTCTGAATTTAGAGATGTACAATACTCTTAAGAGATAGTTACCCCCCCCCCACCCCAGGAATAGTCTGTATCATAAGCCCAATTCATTCATCAACAAGCACAAAATATCTTCCAAATATTTATTGCATTATCAATAGAACAGATTTAGCATGACACTTTCACACTGAACTCATTTTATCAAAATCTTGAAGTTTAAACAACCTCCCAAAATACCGTTATTTAAGACCATCTCTTCCAAACATAGTACGTCATTCCCAGCAACATTTTAACTGTGAGCATCAGCAGCTGGAGGGCTGCAGAAATGCGTGAATGCCTTATGCCAAATTGCACTCATTTCTTTCAGGCAGACCTGAAGTGTGGGGGCACATAAACCTTCTTCGGTAGTCTTGCCCGTCTGAAGAATTGGTGCAGTGGCAGGGTGTCATTCTGAGGCTTCCAACTTCTTGGTTCGCCTGGCCTTTCAACCTGTGCCTCGGTTTTGTCTGGTAAAGGAAGGTGTGCAGGTGGACTTAAAGCTTTAAACCGTGGCTGTAAAAATTCTACAGGGCCAGTCTCAGCGTTTTCTGTGGAAACGTCACCTGAAAGTACCTCTGGTCTCAATTGTGGCAAGGTGTCATTCTGAGGCTTCCAACTTCTTGGTTCCCCTATCCTTTTAACCTGTGCCTCGGTTTTTTCTGGTAAAGGAAGGTGTGCAGGTGGACTTAAAGCTTTAAACCGTGGCTGGAAAAATTCTACAGTACTAGCCCCAGTATTTTCTGTGGAAACGTCACCTGAAAGTACCTCTGGTCTCAATGGCGGATATGGTGGAATGGTGTCATTCTGAGGCTTCCAACTTCTTGGTTCGCTTGGCCTTTCAGGGTGGATATCAGGATTCTGCATGTACCCAAATGAAGGATCCTGACTGTAAGGAACTTGTGAAACCTGTGCCTGAGTTTTTTCCAGCGAAGGAAGGTACACAAGTGGACTTTGAATTGAAGCTTGGGACCGTGGCTGCAAAAATCCTCTAGAACTAGATTGAGTATTTTCTGTGGAAACAGCACCTGAAAGTACCTCTGGTCTGAATGGCGGATAGAGAAGTTTGGAAAACTGATTGGGCTGGTATTGTGAGTGACTTGAGATTCCTGTGCCAGGGTTATGGATAGCAGACCTCTGATATGGATTTGGAGATTGGTCTCCACCACTCTGATACTGCAGATACTCTGGTCTCTGGCTTGAGGCTGACATAAATGGTCTCGAGTCTTGAGACACCACTTTAACAGGAAAGTGTCTGGATGACCAAGGCTGTTGGATTGACCCATAAGGTTGACTAGGCTTTTGGTAATATTGTGGCTGGAAGGGTCTTGAATCTTGAGAAGCAGGATAAGGAGGATATGGCCTTGTTTGAGATTGCAGATTTATGGGAATACGCTGAGAAGTAGATAAGGGTCTGGTGGGTCCTTGATGACCATAACCATTTTGGTAGAAGTACCGCTGGTACAGAGGAGGCTGGAAATGTTGAGTTGGCTGGTAAAGTGGGGCACCAGAATCAAGGGAGCTGGAAGCTACATCACTAGTCAATTGATGTTCAGAGTAACCTTTAATGGGAGGTCTATCAGGATTAGCAGGTTCAAGTGGAGTAGTGTCAGGCTTTTGATATCTAGGATTTTGATATTGCGAAGGCTGATTTGGAACAGGAGGCCGAAACATCTGTGGGCGAAGTGGCAGTTTTTGACCATCATCGGAGCATAGGAAATAACCAGGTGGAATATACTGTGCTAAACTGGCAAAAGCAGGATTTACTTGAAGTGGATTAGGTTTAGGAAATTTCTGAGTGGACCCATAAGGCTGATACGGTGCAGCACTAGGGACAGGCGCTCTTGAAAGTTGATATTGCAGAGCTGGTGAAGACTCCGTTTGAGAATGAGTTGAAGCAGGCCTTTCAAAATGAGGATAATGCATGTGGTGGGATTCAGGTTTAGGAGACTTCGTGACTGGATCAAGTTCCTCTTGCGTCTGGGCATAAGGGACATGGGACTGTCCATTTTGAATATTGGAGCTAAACTCTGAGCTTGGGACAGTAGGATCAATGGTCGGAGCATAGGTCAGGGCAGGAGCCACATGTTTACTTTCTAAATGGTCTCGGGGAGCCGGCCGTGTTGGTATGGGAAGTGAAAATGGGAAGTTTACAGCTAGATTAAAAGAGCCAGGTAAAGGCGGTATTTTAGGCAGCAAAGGACTTCGGTGTCGAGAGGGTGCTCTAGCTGCATTTCCTGCTGGTTCCTCAACAGAAAATGCTTGCTCCTCCACTATCTGACTGGCTATTGCTTTTGTAGGGAATCCAATTGGTTGCTTTTGGTATACGTTGGGTACCCTTTGTGGCAATTGTTGGTTTGTCACAGAAAGTCCTGAATCCTTGATCGGAAACACTGGTCTTGGCTCATGTGGACAGGACAGTGTGATCACCTTGTCTTTTAGTTTCAATTTCAGATGAGAACGATCATCCTGAGGTCACATTTAAACCACATGTCAGAAATATTTAAACAGGTTAAAATATTGCACCAATGGTTTAAAAAATAATAATAAAAAAAAACCTCGTACTTACTCTGATGGTGACACCACAGCTTGTATATGCAACCAAGAAGGCGAGACCTCCCTCCTTAGACAGCTTCCGGTGCCAGCATTGAGTAGCCACATAAAGCAGAGGTGCCCATTCTCCATTTACTGTTAAAACATTAGCAAATATCTGCAAGACTACAATTTTGAGACCTCACAGAAACACCTTCACCCCACAATCACACAATACGTACATGCAACGGACAGTTCATCTGCTGTTCCATCACCAACAGTCAACTCCATGTTATTGTTCTTACATGTGATGGAAGGAGGGGTAACACTTACAGGACAGGACAGGTCAAGATCTGCCCCATACCAGCTCAGAGATAATACATGTTTGGTTGGCTAGAATGTTTTGAGCAAAAAGAATAAAGAACGGTTTTAAAGGTCATCGTATTGACGGGTTGCGATTAGGCTACAATAAATCCCATTTCTGGACACTTTTGTTCTAACATGGCACATGAAAACGTGTTTGCTTCTGCCATAACTAAATAGGTCCAGTTTATCTTGATATTCGAGTCCAAGATGATAGCCATTGTTAGAAAAAAAATATATATATATATATATATACACACAAATAAAAAGGCACCTTTAATTTGCCTGGCAAGAATAAACAGTGCTAATAGAGCTTAAAACACAGACAAATAAAATGCAAACTTGCCTCTCGTCTCATATAACAGGAATCATAGTTGAGCAGCAGGTGAACATCAGTGTTTGTATTTCTGATGGAAACGCCACAAAATGCTGCCAAATGGTTCAAGTGAAGCAGGTCTCCTCGTGCTATCGGTAGAGAAAAGAACAAAAGCTGCAGTTTAAATATGACTAGAGTCATTAAACTGATTAAGCGGTTATGGCTATAGAAAAAAAAAGTGGCCTACATTCTAAATAGGTTACAAAATAAATTGTCCACTGACATTACAAAAAGCATTTATCCTACTGGTTGATGTGAGTTATGTCAGGTCATTGAGGAGATCTGGTTTACACTTACGTCCATAAAATCTGATATTTGTCACATCGACATGCTTCAGAAGAAGTGTTAAGACCCGGTCGCCGCATTCAAATCGCGGTTTGGTTTTTCGCGTCTGTAGTTGTCCATCTCCCGGTTTCACACTTCTTCGCTGTTTTGAGTTTAGCCAAAAATACGACTTGAAGATATCACCACTTGAAATATCGTCGTGAAAATCAAACATCGATAGAGCGTATTTCCTATTGGCAAATTCGCTACAGAAAATATCCTGAAAAACCAACGATAAAACACAAAGTACTGGGAAATAGCCGCATGTATTCATTTTGGACTATTTAAACGCCGCTAATAACCATAATTTTCGGTGTTTCGTTCGTCTTAAATTATGTACGCACAAGCCAATGCCTACGGCGCTACTTGTATATAAAAAAAAACATTAAACACGGAAACATATGTAGTGAAACGAAGCCCGTGAACTTCCTTGTTAAATGGCATGAGTCACAGCTGAAGGTACTTGTCAATAATTTTCAAATAGGCTACCGAACCGCACGCAAATAATCACTAAATGGTTAAAACACTATTATTGTAGTCAATGAACAACTTTGTTCCGTTAAATCATCTTTAATTTAGAAACTGATCAAGCTTTAAGCACACACACACACACACAGGACACCGTTAAAATAATACGATTTGGGCTATGAAGCAAAACCAATCATTAATAATCAAGTTACACTAATCAATAACTCATAGGCTAATAAAAAAATAAGGAATGAAAACACTAACAAGCTAGGCCACTGCACACAGGGAAAACGCATTTGATGGATTTTGTCTCAAAAACTTTCATTTATTGGTCTTGGGTCCAGTTGCGTCAACATGAAAACAAGTCTAACCAACTAGTTAATCAAGAGGTAATCCGACTATTGTCTCATTCTAACGAACAACAAAAAAACGATTAATATATAAATCCATTAAATCCGCATTAGGTGTTGCTCAAAACCCACTTTAGATTACTCATCAACCCAGGGCCGTCGCCAGAACAAACCAAATGGGGGGGCATTTAATTTTCATAGGGGGGCACACTTTTTTTAATGATCTGAGACAGACCATAACATAAACCCATATTAGGCTATAACTAAAATAGACCACAATAGTCTTGTTTTGTTCAATTATTCAAATAAAATACTTCACTGTTTGATATCAACGTCTCTTTTTATTGTCTCTTAACATTTCCAAAACCGCCAAAAATTTATTCTGAGATCGCATGCAACGCGCAGCTCAGCTGCGCAAAGGAATTGCGTATAAACAATATTGTATGCTTACTAAATGAATTGCATGATTTATATATACATATACATATACTTACACACAAACTGCATATTGTAATTTGAATTAATAAAACTACTAACACAAAAATAACATATTGAAAGTTCTGCTGCTGGAGACTTGCCATTGGCTGTTGTATTTGAATAATTAATGAGGTAGGTCTTTGCAAGGTTTGGGTGCTGTTTTGGGATGTTTTAACAGTCATTTATGAATATAATTATATTTAAAATTATGTTCTGTGTAATAATGCGTTGAATAATGAATCGTCTGAATCATTTCTGAAGGTAATGTGTTATGCATTTCTAGTGTTACCGTTGTAGTGATTACTGTTCCTGTGAGGCAAGTTCTGCTGAAACAACGTCATTAGTGTAATGATCTTAATCAATAACATTCAATATCAAACGGCGGCGTCGGGAGCGTCAAAAATCGCTCTTGCTTTTCTCCTCGCGACGCTGTAGAAAGATTCGTGAGCGCTCAGACGTTCTGACGTCAACCATATGCTTATTTCGTATTTAAAGTGGAAACAAAGCAAACAGACTTGTTGATCTTATGCAGACTAACCACAAGGAGGTTAACGTTATAAGCTGATCTCATTAAATATTGTTATGGACGAAATATTAAAATCCTTTACTTAAAATGAACGATCTCAGACACCTTGGTTCACGTATCACTTTTAATTATTGTTTTATGTCCCTGTACGCAAACAGGGACACATCATAGATTACTGCAAACGCGAAACAGCAATAATCAACCTGTCCTCTATTTTGCTTGGGAACTAATGTGATCGGAGCTGCGTCCTCTGGAATCCTCTCAAGCGGTTGACTTCTACGTTCCGATTGGTTGCTGCCCAACCGCGTCATAGCTCATTAACATAAAGTTGCCTTGATTTAAACTCTGCTCGACGCTCTCAAAGGCCAAGTCGCGCCGCGCCGCTCCTCGCTGGTTTACATTGAAAATGAATGACTTGCGGCCACTTTGACGCTCTCGACGCCGGCGGTGTGAATGCACTGTAATACAAGTTTGGTTAATTGTTCTGTGCGTTACGTTTAGGGGGGCACAAAAAGTCATTTGGGGGGGCACTGCCCCCCGATGCCCCCCCTTGACGACGGGCCTGCATCAACCTCTGCAAATTATGCGCATTAGGTTTGAGATTAGCCAAATCTGCACAGAACCGATCAAAAGCGAAATGCATGCCGGTTAGAAAAGTGTCAGAAGGTGTCTTCCAAAACGAGATAACATATTGGATATACTTTAGCAGTATGACATGGGTGTTTCTGCTAATTCAAAATGATAAAAGTAACCTATAAAAAAATCCCTGGTGGGTATGTTTTTTTTTTAAGATTGTTTCAGCAACAAGATTTACAGTACCCTCCTGCTGAGCTCTTTTTAACATTTTGAACATAACACCACTGATTTTTATATACAGAAAAGCACAATTCTGTTGGATTTTTATTGTGATTTAGACCAACTATTTGAAAGTGAACAGAATGTTGTCAAGTTGTTAAGTTGAAGTTACAGCAAGTTGTTAGCAGTTTGCTAACAACATGCAGGTGAAGTATAAACACAGCAAAATAAACTAGACAATATGAAGAAACCAAACAAATGGAGGAACATAATGTATTATGTATCATTTGTATAGGAGCATACATTTATGACCACATTAGATTGTATGTTTTTAAGATTAACATTTTAGTTATTAAAAATGCTCATTTGAATAGGTTATGCTGCTGAATACTGTAAAAGGTCTGTATAAAAAAGAAAGTCATGCAAAATAAACATACACAAACTTTATATTAACAATAAAGTAAATACAGTAAAACAATATTTAATAAATATGATTTATAAGATGAAGACGAAATAAAAACGTATTGAACTGTTTTAAAAGTCCATATGAGAATTTCTGAAACTGAACGTCATCGGTGTCATCAGTGAATCTAGCCAATCGTGGATCAGTTGTGTCGTCATCAGAACCTGTGCAGCCGCTCTTCAGAAGCTGCGCTGGCTGAGTTCTCCGGCTACTCTCGAATCGCTCTCACGGTACTTTGATGGCACACGTCACATTCACGTGGCATCAGCACTGTATGAAGTCAGACAAAATTTCTAACCGGCATGCACTGCTTCAAGTCAGCCAACGATCGGTTTGCGCAAAACTGCATGAAGTCGAACAAGCCTCAAGTTACGTCCACCTTGCTCTGATGTCATGCTGACGTGTGCCAAAAAACGCTCGCGACCAAAGGCGTTTCTCAATGTCAAGGATACTTCCAAGTCACTTCCTTCAGAGGCTAGGCGAGTCTCCTCTTTCGCAATTGGAGAACACATAAATGGAACAGTCTTGCAAGTGCAAAAGGTCCGTTTGAATAACGCTGTGAATGGTATCATTAAATTACTTTGGACAACTTAACTAGTTATTTATAAAAGAAATGCCGATGATGCAACCAATTGTTAAATGACAGGTCCGGTTCATTTAACCATTTGTATTTGTATAATTTACAATATCAATAGGTAGTAATTTTTACTGGCATTTAAACGTCAAACTTTACTTATATTTATACAGTTGTAAAAAAAATGTTGGTAACGTAAATAAAAACCGTTAACGCTCCGACTCTGCTAACGTTCAACATTTTTGAATTTTTTAACTAACGTTAGATAGCAATGCTGCGCGCATAAGATTGTGGGTGATTTGAGAGCGCGAAGGATACACATATGCATCCTTTCCTGTGTATGGGATACTCTTCGAACGAAGGACTCAGTCCTTGGTTGAAATTCCGAGGATCCTCGACATTGGAACAGTCCTTCGATGGATGGCGATGACGTAGCATCCTCGAATACTGGCTTCCGAGGATCCTTCCTTGACATTGAGAAACACCTTTAAGTGTCGGATTGAGCAGTCGAGCGCAGTTGCTCTCCACCGACTGCGCTATTCAAAAGCATGATGGGAAATGACTGACTGACCACACAGCTTCATGCTCATTGGCTGAGAATGTCAACTGATACATTTTCGCTTTATTCTAAGAATTCGATTACCCATTTATTTATTCATATTTACATGCGAACTAAACAAAAACAAAACACGCCTAGTGAAGTTAAGTTAAACTTAAAACAAGGGAAGAAATTCTGAAGGATGCTTGCTACAAAACAGGTTTGACTTGCATAGTATTGGAAAATTCTATGGACGTGATATGGTGGCAGAAACCTGCTTGCTTGCAAACATTCTTCAAAATATCCCCCTTTGTGTTCAGCAGAACAAAGGAATTGATGCACATGATGACAAAACTGTGGTATTTCGATTACATCCACTTCAGAAATAAAAAACGAGAATGCGATCTTTTCCATTGCTTACATTTGCAGGCCACAAAACAGCAAGCTTCAGGGAGTGTCCAACTTCAGAGGTCTTTTTTGACCCCTTACTGCAGCCACCTACTCTCGCCTACATTTCAGGCGAGGCAAGGAACATCTAAAACAAGTCTATTTTGTGCCTCTCTGCGGAACTTCACCGTGATTGGAGAGATGGGTATTGTTTACTAGCCATGTGCTTCGTTTGGCCTGTGCAACCACTTTCATGCCAGCAGTTAAAGACACAACATGTAAGATTTTTTAAATGAAAATATCCAAAAAACACTAGTAGCCTACAGTGTTATGTATTTGCTGACTTGTGTACGATATCCCAAATGTTTCTAAGAATGTTACAATCCAGAGAAATAAGCACTTTTAACTAGTGACTCTGATCGTTTCCATTGTGTCACCTGCCAATGGCGCCACAATTCCTCAATTTCTGGTTTTGTTTTGTAGAAAACATGCAAATACCAAAGACACTTTAATATGTTGTGTGCTTTAATAGATCAGTGATGACCCCACACGCATTATAACAAAACTTTCAAATGTATCTAGTATGATAAAACATGCTACCCCCCCCCCCACCCCACAACAAACACAAGACCAGAAGGAGTCTAAACCAATGTTTAGCAATCTTATACATTATACCCTTTTATATGCTTGCCTATAGAAAATACACATAATAAATAAGGTTTTTGAATTCTACCTTTTAATATTTGCGTTTTACAACATTATACTAAAATGCAAACTGGCGGTCAGTGGAGCAAAGCTTTTTCTGCTCTTCAGGCAATGACTTTGCAGGCAGCGTGTTTGCGTGAAGGCACCTCTTGAAACTTTTCGATTTCGGACAGGCTTCTGAGGGAGAGTAATGGTTTAATGATCTACAGCAAAATATAGAGAGCTTTGGTGATAACTAAGTGGATATTTCATTACTGCTATTAATTTCTCACTAGAAATTACATCAAAAGTGGGAAAAAAATTGATCAAACGTGTACAATTACACACAAACTGACCACCAACTGCAACTTTCATACACCATCTTTATTTTTTGGCTTAACTGTCACAGAATTGAATGCAAAGGATTGTGGGATATCAAAGGCAGCAAAGGATACATCTATGCTGCCTTCAAAAATCGGCCAGATGAAGGTATCTCAGCAGACAAGAACTGAAGATAACGTTGAATTCGGACGTGCCTTGATGCCTTCCTACCTTGGAATGCGTCCTCCGAAGGCAGCATTTTTCAGTTTTTGGATGCAGCCATGGAGTGAAAGCAAGCTGGAAGAGCAAGATGTATTAAAATATTTTGTTTTTTTTAGCATTTTGATTTTACGATTAATGGACAAAATCAGTTATCTGTGATCAAATATTGTGAGAGCTGATGTTGGGGAATTTAGTCAAATTTGTGCTAAATTATTATTGATACTGTCAAAAACTATCGAACTGCTTTAACAATCAAACCAGAAGCTATAGATAAAACAACTGGTAAATCTGGTTTTTTTTTTATTTTTATTTTTATTTTTTTATTATTAATCCAAACAGAATTGTTTTATGTAGCCTGTTTCAAAAATTCAAATGTATCAAAAATAAAAAATACATTTGGCTCCAAACAATCCAACTGAATTGTAGTGCTCAGTGTACATACTGTAGGCATACATACAGTAGGGTTGCAGAACTTGCTCGTAGCATGTATGTTAAATAGGGGCCAGGGGCTGTCACTTAAAGTATTGTAGCTTCCCCACTCAAATGTAGATGCAGAAAGAGTGTTCTCCCTAGTGGATTTGAACAAAACTAGGACTGTTTGGCTCTGGACAAAGCCTCAGTGCTTTAAGTGGGAGCCCCCTTAAGCCGAACATATTCATACTAAAAACAAAACTTCAGTTCTGATTTCATGGGGACTTTTGTTTTAAGGGTATGGATGGAAGGGGTCTAAATAAAATAGGATATACATTTTGGGTTTTTTTCATAAATATAAGTTTTACAGAAATAGGAGAATTGAGTTGTATTACCGTTAACCTTTTTCTTAAAAAAAAATTCACAAAAAGTGAGAGAAATTGTTACATACAGAATTTTTTTTTTTTTTAGAGATTTTTATTACTCCTTAACAGCTATTCCTTTTTTAATGATTAGTCTATGTATTGTAAGTCTAATAGATTAGTCAAGCACAACAGAACTTCAAAATATTTATTGCTTTAAAATCAATAGAACAGTTTTAATCAAGTCACTTTCACTTTGAACTCATTTTATCAAAAGCATGAAGACAAGTTTAAATAACCTCACAAAAGACAACCGGAGACCTTTCAATTAAGACCCTCTCTGCCAATCAAACATTGTACGTCAACCCCGCAAATATTTTAATTATGAAGTTGCAGTAGCAGGTATGCAGAAAAGGGACCCAGATTTTTTTTTTTTTGCCAATTACTCTTATTTCTCTGAGGTAGACCTTAAGTATGGGGGCACATAAACCTCCTTCAGTAGTCTTGCCCATCTGAAGAACTGCTGCAGTGGCAGGCTGTCATTCTGAGTGTTGGTTTGCCTGGCCGTTCAACCTTTGCCTCAGTTTTTTTCCTGTAAGGAAAGGTGCGCAGGTGCACTTAAAGCTTTAAACCGTGGCTGAAAAAATTCTATAGGACTAGCTCCAGTATTTTCTGTGGAAACGTCACCTGGAAGTACCTCTGGTCTCAATTGTGGATATGGCGTCAGGGTGTCACTCTGAGGCTCTTGACTTCTTTGTTCGATTGGCCATTCTGGGTGGATTTCAGGATTCTCCATGTATCCAAATGAAGGATCCTGATTGTAAGGAACTTGTGCAACTTGTGCCTCAGTTTTTTCAAGTGAAGGAAGGTACACAAGTGGACTTTGAATTGAAGCTTGGGACCGTGGCTGTAAAAATCCTATAGAACTAGATCCAGTATTTTCTGTGGAAAAAGCACCTGAAAGTACCTCTGGTCTCAATGGTGGATATGAAAGTTCGGAAACCTGATTGGGCAAGTATTGTGAGTGACTTGAGATTCCTGTGCCAGGGTTATGGATAACAGACCTCTGATATGGATTTGGAGATTGGTCTCCACCACTCTGATACTGCAGATACTCTGGTCTCTGGCTTGAGGCTGACATAAATGGTCTCGAGTCTTGAGACACCACTTTAACAGGAAAGTGTCTGGTTGACCAAGGCTGTTGGATTGACCCATAAGGTTGACTAGGCTTTTGGTAATATTGTGGCTGGAAGGGTCTTGAATCTTGAGAAGCAGGATAAGGAGGATATGGCCTTGTTTGAGATTGCAGATTTATGGGAATACGCTGAGAAGTAGATGATAAGGGTGTGGTGGGTCCTTGATGACCATAACCATTTTGGTAGAAGTACCGCTGGTACAGAGGAGGCTGGAAATGTTGAGTTGGCTGGTAAAGTGGGGCACCAGAATCAAGGGAGCTGGAAGCTACATCACTAGTCAATTGATGTTCAGAGTAACCTTTCATGGGAGGTCTATCAGGATTAGCAGGTTCAAGTGGAGTACTGTCAGGCTTTTGATATCTAGGATTTTGATATTGCGAAGGCTGATTTGGAACAGGAGGCCGAAACATCTGTGGGCGAAGTGGCAGTTTTTGACCATCATCGGAGCATAGGAAATAACCAGGTGGAATATACTGTGCTAAACTGGCAAAAGCAGGATTTACTTGAAGTGGATTAGGTTTAGGTAAGTTCTGAGCGGACCCATAAGACTGATACTGTGCAGCTCTTGGGACAGGCGCTCTTGAAAGTTGATATTGCAGAGCTGGTGAAGACTCTGTTTGAGAATGAGTCGAAGCAGGCCTTTCAAAATGAGGATAATGCATGTGGTGGGATTCAGGTTTAGGAGCCTTAGTGACTGGATCAAGTTCCTGTTGTGTCTGGTCATAAGGGACATGGGACTGTCCATTTTGAATATTGGAGCTAAACTCTGAGCTTGGGACAGTAGGATCAATGGTTGGAGCATAAGTCAGGGCAGGAGCCACATGTTTACTTTCTAAATGGTCTCGGGGAGCCGGCCGTGTTGGTATGGGAAGTGAAAATGGGAAGTTTACAGCTAGATTAAAAGAGCCAGGTAAAGGCGGTATTTTAGGCAGCAAAGGACTTCGAGGTCGAGAGGGTGTATTAGATGCATTTCCTGCGGGTTGCTTAACAGGAAATGCTTGCTCCTCCACTATCTGACTAGCTATTGCTTTTGTAGGAAATCCAATTGGTTGCTTTTGGTATACATTGGGTTCCCTTTTTGGCAGTTGTTGGTTTGTCACAGAAAGTCCTGAATCCTTGATCGGAAACACTGGTCTTGGCTCATGTGGACAGGACAGTGTGATCACCTTGTCTTTTAGTTTCAATTTCAGATGAGAACGACCATCCTGAGGTCACATTTAAACCACATGTCAGAAAAAAAAAAAAAAAAATCTTCAATAGTTGAAATACTGCACCAACAGTTACAAAAACCAAACACTGTACTTACTCTGACGGTGACACCACAGCTTGTATATGCAACTGAGAAGGTGAGACCTCCCTGCTTGGACAGTTTCTGGTGCCAGCATCGAGTTGCCACATAAAGCAGAGGTGCCCATTCTCCATTTACTGTGAAAACATTAGCAAATATCTGCAAGATCACAAGATTGAGACCTTACAGAAACACCTTCACCCCACAATCACTCAATACGTACATGAAACGGACAGTTCATCTGCTGTTCCATCACCAACAGTCAACTCCAGATTATTGTTCTTACATGTGATGGATGGAGGGGTAACACTTACAGGACAGGACAGGTCAAGATCTGCCCCATACCAGCTCAGAGATAATACATGTTTGTTTGGCTAGAATGTTGAGCAAATGAATAAAGATAATTGATTTAATGGTCATCTCATTGACGCCCCCGTTGCAATTACAATAAATCCCATTTCTGGACACTTTTGTTCTAACATGGCACATGAAAACATGTTTGCTTCTTCCATAACTGAATGTCCAATGTATTTGGATATTCAAGTCCCAGGCGGTCATAAGTTAAAAAAAAAAAAAAAAAAAAGGTCGACCTTTCATTTGCCTATAGCAAGAATAAAACATGGAATAATGCTAATAGATCTACTTAAAACTGCAATACTGAGACTGAAATAAAGTGCAAACTTGCCTCTCGTCTCATATAACAGGAATCATAGTTGAGCAGCAGGTGAACATCAGTGTTTTTATTTCTGATGGAAACACCACAAAATGCTGCCAAATGGTCCAATTGAAGCAGGTCTCCTCGTGCTATCGGTAGAGAAAAGATCAAAAGCTGCAGTTTAAATATGACTAAAGTCATTAAACTGATTAAGAGGTCATGGCTACAGAAAAGGGGGAAAAGAGCCTAACTGCCTCAACTAAATATTATCCGCTGACATCACAAAAAAAGCATTTACTGGTTGATGTGAGTTATGTCAGGTCATTGTGGAGATCTGGTTTACACTTACGTCCATAAAATCTGATATTTGTCACATCGACATGCTTCAGAAGAAGTGTTAAGACCCGGTCGCCGCATTCAAATCGCGGTTTGGTTTTTCGCGTCTGTAGTTGTCCATCTCCCGGTTTCACACTTCTTCGCTGTTTTGAGTTTAGCCAAAAAAACGACTTGAAGATATCACCACTTGAAATATCGTCGTGAAAATCAAACATCGATAGAGCGTATTTCCTATTGGCAAATTCGCTACAGAAAACATCCTGAAAAACCAACAATAAAACACAAAGTACTGGGAAATGGCCGCATGCATTCATGTTGGATAAAGACTATTTAACTGCAGCTAATAACGTCTCATAAGTTTTGGTGTTTTGTTTAACTTAAATTATGCGCTTACGAACGAATGCATAATCGAAATAGGCTACGTATAAAAAATAAATAATAATTAAATACGGCAACATACGTTGCGAAACGATGCCTGCATGTGCACTTATTTATTAAATGGCACGAGCCACAGCTGGAATTAATTGTCAGTAATTTTCTAATAGGCTACCGAACCGCAGGCAAATAATCACTAAACTGTTGCTAACACAAACTTATTATAGCTTAGTTAATAAATATTTTTTTGCAATAATCAATAACTTATAGATACTTTTTAAAGATCCGTGGCCTACACAGAAAAAATAGGCAATGAAAAACAAACTACTGCACAGGGGAAAAAACTTTTTTTCTCTCAAAAACTTTAATGTATTGAGCTAAACATTAAAAGCCTAAGCAGTTTATCAAGAGGTAATCAGTCTCACTCTAATTAGACGAAAGAAAAAAAAACTAATAACTTGTAAGACTAGCAATCCATTCAATCCGCATTAGGTGTCGCTCAAAACCCACTTTAGATGACTCATCATCAACCTCTGCAAAGTATCTGCGCACCGTTTTCTGCCTCTCTGCGCTACTTCGCCCTGATTGGAGAGATGGGATTTGACTGGCTCTGAGTTCGACCTATTGTTGGGTAGCCATGTGCTGCGTTTGGCCCGTGCAACCACTTTTATACCTGCAGTTAACGGTGCGACTCCGGGGGAGTGTGTAGTCTGCGGTCAGTGTATCTCTAGAAGAGCTGAGTTAGGATGCTGCAGCATGCGGATAGATCGCTGTGCAGCAGCACATCACAGCTTTAGGTAACAGATTGGACGTCGCAAACTCTTGCACAGAATTATTGAACACTCGGTAAAAAGTAATTTACAGTACGTTTAAGGAGGCTTCTAAACATTGGCCATGCCGGTATTTAAAAGTAAAATGTTTTAGTGGCTGATTTGACATTAAGATGATAGTCTTAAGACACCCCGTGCATGAATATGGATGTGGGATGGGTGGGGTCCATGCAGCAAAGAGTGCGGGAGGGGGAGAGACGACGGACGAATATCCTCGGATGGTGGGACATCAGACAGGCTCCGAAAAAAAACTGAGAGCTTAAAATATCCAAGGTAACCTTTTATTATCTGTGCCATGATGCCATCGCTTTACAATTATCACGCCAGTGAGGTTGTAAAGTTATTTATTAATACAATTAAGCGTCTTAAAATCGATGTGAAATAAAGGGAAATATATTTTTAAACTGTAGAATGTTTAGAATTGAATGAAAACCGGAATCTGAACGTATGACGTAACACGAATTCGTTCTGTCTGCTTTCGCATTAGCTTTTGTCTAATGTGGTTTGCTAGAATTAACCGATAATAACAGAGTATTTATGTGATGATCGCACCAGGCGCTGTTTTAAATGGGCAACCAATGATTATAAAACACCAAGGCACTGGCTGAAGATATGATCCGAACTGTTGGAATATTTCTATAATTTAATGGGATTTAACACTATATTTTATCTTCAAACCTTTTTGTTGTTTGTATGAACAGCATGCATCAGTATTTTAAATTTCATGTCAGTTCACCTACTGCATCTGTGACTTAGAGAAAGAGCATCAGAGCAGGCTACTTCTCCTCTCACATGACATTGTAGTTTAACAGCCGATATTGTTAGAAACAAAGCTAGTATCCCAAAAGTAAAGTGACTTTATAGAAGTGATAAAACAATTGCTGTTTATGTCTAAGTAAACACACAAATGGCTGCAGTATCACAAGCACACTGTTAAAAGTAGGTTTCTGTATGAATTAAAAGCATTCATTTTAAATCATGTAAAAAGGTCTTTACTACCCCCTTATTCTTTCTTCCTGAATGCTTTGCTTGGCACATTTTGAATATGTCAACTTTTTTTTTCTTCTTCAAAACATGGCTATCGTCATTAAGTCATCACTGGATGGCTGCTGAATTGCATGGGACATTTTGATGTAGAGTATATCTTAAACACAAGATGTCATGTCTTATAATATTTCCCTTACAGCAGGATATTGTTCCACCCTGTTTCCCTCTCATCCTCTGAATATGTTCAAGGCCCTGGCAGGAATCTGTTTGCTTCATCTGACTACAATTTTCTTCCTATTTTGGGCAACTATTGATGATGTAAGTTCATGTTGTTCCTCTTTTATGCATGTACGTGTATATTTAATAAAATTAATGTTTTCATTATACATGCAGATACACGACTTGTATCACAGAAACAGTAGAAGATGTAAAAAGTATGTGTTGTGAAGTATGTGTTTTTCTACTATATTGTGTTTTGTTTATAGTTAATGGTAGGTTTTTAATTTTCCCAGGCATGGTGGTTCACAGAGAACCTTTATACAGACTTGTGGGGCAGATGGGTGATGGAGAACAATGATAATGTCTGGGTGTACATGGACATACCAACCTCTTACCGGAAAGGTAAGACAATGTTAAAAGTATGCGTTATTGGACATCTGCCTGTTTTCATTAGTCGAGCCAAAATAAAGATTCTTCAATGATGTGGGGTCTTCAATAAAAGAACCATCTGAGGTTCTCAAAGAATCCTTCATTGATCAGTTCTTAAAAGAGACGTTTTTTTACTTAGTCCGAAAAACATTTTAATAATCTAAAGAACTTCCATAGATGTTTAGGTTTCTTCATGCCAGTAAAGAACCTTTGTTTTTAAGCGTCTGGGACATTCACATGATGCCCCTGTAATTCATCCTTCTAGACTATCTCCAGGCGGTTCAGGCATTTGCAGTTCTGTCCTGCCTGTTTGCTGTGTTCTCTCTGTGCGTGTTCATGTTCCAGCTCTTCACTCTGGGCAAAGGAAAGAGGTTCACCATCTCTGGGGTCGTGCAGCTCATCTCCTGTAAGTCCCTGCTTCAGTAAACCTGAGGATAAATTAGGACGTTATTGAAACAATCCTTGTGGAACATTGCCTTTGAGGTCCTAAAGGTCATACAGATATACATTTTTGTTGTACTTTTATACAATTCTCTTGGACCTCTAGGTTTCTGCATTATGGTGGCTCTGTCAGTCTACAGCGATCACTTTCACAGAGGTGAGAAGAATGGCTGGTATGGCTGGTCCTACATCATGGCCTGGTTCGGGTGGCTGCTGACCCTCTTCACTGGAATTATGTACATCATTCTGCGCAAGAGAGTGGATTAAACTTTAGCCCTCGCTCTAATGTACAGACTTAATTTTATTTCCCAGTCTGAAGTGTACAACTTGGAAAAACAATGAGTTGTCTCAAATATTACAGGGGTTGGTTGGAATTGTAAAAACGAAAGTAACATGCAAAGTTTAAAATCTGTCAGTGAGAAATTGTTGATTCAGCATTTGAGGAAAATTTGCCGGAGAAGTTTCTTAAGAAGAGTTTTGTTTAATAGATTGTTTTGCTAGATCATCTTTGGTAGTTTCTCAAAGCACTGAGGCCAGTTAGACAATTTGATGGTGAAAATGCAGTATATACAAGAATGACGTGTAAAATTTATAATATGTATAAAGAGAAATATAAATTGTACATATGAAGTACATACACAAATGTTACAGTGTAGTTTTAAACATCACTTGCACTTTAAGAAAGAGCATTGTCTTAAACATGGATTTATTTATTTTTTTTATATATTTTCTTTTTTAATGGAGTTGTGTGTCTGTGTGTGTTTAAATGGCAATAGCACAGGATAGTCTCTAGGTCAAGAAAAATGTCAAATCTTTGTTACTGCAGTGCATTATGGTGCTGTTTAAATTTGTGATCATCCACTTGATCATCTAGACTTCTGAATACACAATCCTTTTGTAATTTCACTGTACAGACCCTCTGCCATATTTACTTACGGTTTCTGTGAGGAGAAATGCTTTCTTGATAATGACATCATGGGCCCTGTTGCTATGCCAGCCATTTTTAATTAGCATGATGATGAATGATTGTTCGTGTGGTCAGATGATCACCCTGTAAGGTCCTGATTCTAGACCACAGAAGGTTCCAAAAATATTTTTAGAATGCTTTGGATTTATAAAGTGAAAATATCTATTCATAATTTGATGGGAGTAATTATTCACCATCCTCTCAAGGGAGAAGCCCCTTACTTTGTTTGGTTAGAGTTAAAGCCAGCTCTAGATGCATTTTTAGGTTGCAATATGAATATAAAGACCTTGCCATAAGAAACTCATTTGTTCTTTTATTATTTACATCAATATTTAACTTTTCAACATAACAGCTTCAACATAATCATTTACCTTTTTCATACAATATCTTACCGTTATATGAAAATGGGGAATAAAATGTACATTCATTATTACAAAAGCAAATAAACCTTCTGTTATTTTAGGCATTTTCATAGGTGTATGTACAGCTCTGCTAGGTTCAGCGACCTTCTACAGTCCTCATGCAAAATGCACAAGGCACTGGCTCAGGAATGTTCCAATAAGAACTGTTTTGTGGGGGTGTATGCTACCAAATCATATGCCCTGACCGGAGGGTGTAATTCGTTCCTGAACCACTAAATGGAGGAGATGATTCTGTTCTGCCGAAAGGAGAGGCCTGTTGTGAGAGAAGAGAACGGTGCTGTTTATCGAATTCCAAAGGCTTCAGTCTAATATATATAAATGCATAGTGTAAGTCAAGAAATGCATAAAGTTCACCATAATTCTGTCTGGAGAGCCTTGAGAGATTCTGTATCCTTTTCCTGACAGGCCATCTGTAAACAGGCCAGTCAAACCATTTAGCCATCCTAATCCAAGATAACAGTTCTGACTACTAGTAATCAGTTTATAGCATTTTTCACATTATAGCAAACAGTGCAGTCTAAAGTCAGAGACCACTAGTGCAAATGGTTCTATTTTGATATTTTCTAATTTTGTAAATTTTCACTGCAAATCACACTATCAATGTAAAAATGTATATAAAATGCTGAAATTACAATTCAATATTTTAATGTTGTAAAGACTGCATGATGTTTTAGTGTATTATACTCACTAAGGCTGCATTTATTTAGCAAAAATGCAGTAAAAAAAGGCTTATATTGTGAAATGTGATATAATTTAAAGCCATTTTCTATTTTAATATATATTTTGATCATTTATTCCTGTGATGACAAAGCTGAATTTTCAGCATCCATTCTTTCAGTCTTCAGTGTCCCATAATCCTTCATTAAACATTCTAATATGTTGATTCTGAGATTTTGTCAAATATATTTCTATATTGTGTTATAAAATAATGCTTTGTTTTAAATATTTCAGACTCTAAAAACTTTTCATCAGATAATTTCCCGGTTTAAACTGGATTTTAAATACTCACCACAACCGACTGCAGGAGGAGGAACACATTTTCTGGAAGGAAGTTTACTAAAGAACAGACGGTAAGAAGAAAAAATAGCAACCGAATAAAACACTGTGCAATTTCAAAAACAATTTCGCTCAGAAGTCTTACCCTGACTGTGTGAGTCGAAGGATTCCCAGGCATATCGTTCTAGTGTTTGAGCGTGCTCGGGTAACAGCTTTTGAGGGGGAGGCTTAAAAAAAAAAAGACACAAACATATAGTGTCATATGAGGATAGTAAACAAACACACTAATGCTATTGGTCTGGTTTCTTAATATACAGTACAAAATGTGAACAGCTTATTTGTCAACCTTACAGATTTTAAAAACATAATTTACCTCAAGCAACATAAGAAGTAAAACCCTGCAGATTTCGCACTTTGCTATGATATCCATATATGCTCCTGGAAAATAAAACAAACAGAGTTGAAGCATGAATCCAACAGCATATGCTTAATTTTCATGGTGTAATTATTATTAGCAGATATCAAATACACAAATGACTCTGCTACTGCAAAACAGATCCTAGACAAGCATGAAAATCAGCCACAAAACATAACTGCTGCTTATAAATTTGGTATTGCAGGGTATAATTAGGAAATTTAAAAAAATTAAAATTCAAAACAGCACAGCTAGTGAAAATCCCTAAAATGAGGCCACCAGTCCACACCCAGCTAGTTTTTCAAAACTAAGATTGATTGTATTATGGTGTGAAAGTTCATTATATTCATACCGACAGGGGTATTTGTCCCAGGTAGCTGTAGTCCTCTTTCCTGGCTCATGTGCTGCATTTCAGAAAGAACAGCAAGAGCGCCATCATGATCACCTATCAATCAAACATCACATCACCGCCCTGACGACCGCAGAATTTCAACTTAATCTCAATGTCAAAATGAATCATTGCATTCTGGCAGGAAAATGCTGCTATCGTTGAACTCACGGGTCAGTATTTTGCAGGAGGCCATTTCCCACAGTGACTGCAGGGCCTCAATCGGAGTCTGAATCTGCAGTTCTGCGGCTCTCTGGAAGTGAACTATCGCCTCCCCGGGTCTGTTCATCTCCTACACACAAATACAAACAGGACAACAACACGGTTAAGCACAGTGGAACAAAATGAATATGCGATTTTTATTTATTTATAAACAGAAAGCCGCTCCCATGTATTACAATGATCTATGTCTCACCTTCAGAGCATTGCCAAGCTCCAGTGAGAGACTGGCCGCCATAACAGGCTGATTCATCTCAATATAGACCTAAACAATATACAAGTACATATCTGCAACATAATGTCCAAAAAAAACCAACAACAACCAAAAAACAACAACACAAAATCTGCATAGACAACCATGTCAGACTAAACGGAGCAGGAGCAATTTATTTGTTAAAAAAAAAAAAAAAATTATATATATATATATTTATATTAAAAGTATCTCTTCAGTCTATTTAAAGCTGCGCATGCAAGTCTGAGTCCAACATTCTGTAAAATAACAACCTGTAGTTATATATGCTCATCTGCTAATTATCTGGTGATAAATTTGATCCCGATAAATACCTTAATAGCAAAACTATAGCAGTTCATGGCTGCCTGCATGTTCTCATCGAAGCCGGGAGCCCTCAGTGCTCTGGTTTCCTGTTCTGAGGCCAGAAAGAGTCTGGCTGCATCAGTCAAAGCCAGGGCTTCTCCTGGTGCGTTGAACAGGGTCTGCTCACAGCTACGACAACAGAACAAGAAGAAAAAACATTTCCACATGTTGTTCAGATCAGACACAAGAGGATGAAGAAACGAGAGAAGCTGTGTTACCGGGCCATGGCGAGATTACAGAAGGCAGCATACTGAGGACAGTCCTGCTGTTTGAGCTCCTTGGCCAGCTGACCTGAGGAAAGATATCACATAATGAATAAGTGAAAGTGAAAAAGTGAAAGTGATGTGACATACAGCCAAGTATGGTGACCCATACTCAGAATTCGTGCCCTGCATTTAACCCATCCAAAGTGCACACACACAGAGCAGTGAACACACACCCGGAGCAGTGGGCAGCCATTTAGGGTTCAATGCCTTGCTCTAGGGCACCTCAGTCGTGATATTTCCTGCCCGAGACTCGAACCAACAACCTTGTCAAACTCTCCAACCAGTAGATCACGACTTCCCTGAAATAAGACTAATGATAAACAGAGAGTGGCATCCCTCTTCTGACACAATACTCACCGAACTGTTCACTTGCTTCAGCGACATTAGGCTTCCGAAGAAAACGTCTGTGATTTAAAGGAGGAGAACAAAATGTTAAAACGCCACTAAATGAGATTAATTTGACATGCTGAACATCCATACCGAACGTCCTCTAGGATAGAGCCGATGGCATAACATTAAACATCTACAAGATGTCATCCTCAGCTGTTAATGCACAAACCTTCTGTAGTTTGACCATTATAGATCGTACTGACGCGAACTGTATTTAGTAACGTTAAAGTTAGCTCTTCAAATTGAATTAGCAACATGCTAGCGAGGGTAGTGTACAGCTACCATGACATTCTTTAGTTATGCTCAGAATTGTAGACAACATTAACAATCTATCAAAGTTAACATTGCAAAAACGTTTTTTTTAATTAGTAATATAAAACTGTTATTTAAGCTCTTACTTTTTCAGTTTATTTGACACCGCCCGGTAGCGCGTCAGGAAATCTCCCTCGGCTGCCATGTTGACACTTCCAAGAGGAGGAGCAAACTGACAGGAAGTTAGGATACGAGCGTTCCTATTGGTTACACACAAGGGGCAAGGAACTCGACCGGAAGTTGAAGTCGGGTGGGGGCTGCCATCTTTTAGCAGAACTTCACTTGCGTTAGCATTCCCATTGACTCCCATTCATTTTGGCGTCACTTTGACAGCGAATAACTTTACATCTGAGGCGTTTGAAGACTCTGTTTGTCCATTATTTATTTCTAAAGATGCACGACAATGTATAAAGGGCTCCATTACCTTCTATGTTACATTATAGCCCCGTATGAACAGTTTTTGTAAAAAATAGGCTAACGATTGCGTCATAACCACTCGGCTCTCTGTCGCATTACCGTACAGACAGGAGGAGAAGCTCGCAGGCAATTAACTTAATATGGCGTACTGTCGGTACATTTTAAAATACTATACAAAATAATTAATCAGAAAACTTACTCCTGCTCACTCACGACAAAGAACTCCCCGCTCAAGCTCGCCTACTCTGCAAGATTAACGATGGCAGTTTGCACGCACAGCTACTAGAAGATTTACATCTGCCAGACAGGTTGCTGACGTCGTCAAGCTTCGTTTGAGTCTGCGCGTCAGAAACGGAAGTGCTAAAAAACGCTAAAACTGGGCTTCATTTGTCTCAATTGAGTTCCAATGGGGTCGCTGTGTCCATTTCTTTTACTGTCTATGGTTACACACATCTGAAGATTATTTGATTGGCTTACATAGAGTAAGGGCGGGGCTTTTACAAAAAAAATCCTCTGGTGAGAGGCTTGATGAATTTGGGGGAAAACGACACAAAATTCAGTTGTTTTCATATTTCATTTATTTTATTTTACACTGGCCCATAAAATATTAAATTATATTTAAAAAAAAATCCAGCAAGTATTCATGATTCAAATTAATTAACTTAATCATTACTACTTCATTCATTCACGTTTTCATAAACCAAATCAAATACTTCATCTTCTTGTTCTTCGCGGTTCTGTAAGAGAACGAAGCAATAGAAACTGTTGGCATTCTGAAACAAGACTTACAATTGTTTCATTTTTATTATTATAACCATACATCATCAAGCAAGGATAATCATGGGTTAGATCATTTATTAACATTTAGAAATAAAGCAATCATGACCAACTGCTCATATGTGTAGCAATTTCTCAACATGCTTTACAACTGCAGGATTACTTATTTAGTTTACGTATTAGTTTAATTGTGTGTCTGAGTTCAAAGGTATTACCTTTTTATTTGTTTTAACAAAAAATGAAGTGTCATAACTGCATGCTTATATCTTCAGTATATGGAAGCATATGGGTAGCATTATTCAATTTGGGATGTTATATGCAAAATGACAATGCAATATGTAAAATGGCTATGCATTTCTGTATATACATTTACATTTTCCAATACATTTGTGCAACGTTTGGTGCAAAATGAAAATGAAATTACATAATTTTAATTTGCCATTTACTACACCAGTTTTAATATGTAAAATTAATAATAATTTTAATGCTTTATAAGTTGCAAAATTAAAATGAAAATGTATTACAGAAATGATTAGATATGTCTAACATGTTAAAGCAAAAACTATGGCAAAATGATCATTTAAATGCTATTTTTCTTAATTGCATTAACACTCACAGTATTGGAAAATGTAAATGTAAATACAGAAATGCATTGCCATTTTACATATTGCATTGTCATTTTGCATATTACATCCCAAATTGAATAATGCTACCCATATGCTTCCATATCAGTAAACACATGCTTGAGTTATGAACTCTGTTTATACATTCAATACCTTAAAGCTATACATTAAATTTTTATGACAATTTTGTTTTAATGTAGGTATACATGCCATAATATTACACCATTTATAAAACAAACATTTTCATCAGATGTTTTCTTTGTGTATTCTTCATGCATCACGTCTAGATGCACTGTATCATAAATGGAGCTTGATTTGTATTGTAGCGCCTGATGGAATGGAGTATTAGATGATGTACTTAATTTAAAATTCTTATTAAAACTGGTAGAACAACCTTGTACCAACAAATGCCAAATACAGAGACAAAGAAAGAGCAAATGACTATTATCCAAAAGAGAAATCGACTGTTATCTCACGGTGTAGAGTTGTGTAGATTCAGCATCTTCATCCAGTATCACTTCATCACTCCACCCTGGCCTCTGGTCTGCGACATTTTTGTCATCTCTACAAGTATGGTGTTCCTAAAAATGTATTTTTATTTTATTTATACATCTTGCATAATAGCACATATGTCATCTTTTCTGAACTGGCATTTACCGTTTAGTTATGAGTCCATAAATACTGATCAGCCATAACATTAAAAACACCTGCCTTATATCATGTCGGTCCCCCTTGTGTTGTCAAAGCAGCTCCGACGCGTCGAAACATGGACACAACAAAATCTCATAATGTTGCCTGTACTATCTAGACATTGGAAACAGATGCTTTAAGCCCTGCAAGTTGCAAGTTGATGCCTCCATGGATTAGATTTGCTGCACATCCCACAGATGCTCAATCAGATTGAGATCTGGGGAATCTGGAGACAAAGGCAACATCTTCAACTTTTTTTTTTTTCACATTCCTCAAAACCATTTTTTTAAACAGTTTATGCAGTGCACCAGGGAGCATATTTCTGCTGAACCAATCTTCAGGCAGGCGGGAAGTATCATCCACATGAATGTCAGATCCCTCCACCGGTCTGCCTTCTTCCCATAGTTCATCCTACTGCCACCTCTTCCCCAGGTAAATGATACATTCGTACCCAGCCAGCCACCCGATCTAAACTAAACACTGCAACAAGACTTTGTGTTTTGGAGCTGCTCTGACCAGTCATCCAGCTATCACTATTTGGTCCTTGTCCAAGTTATTCAGATATTTTCACCCGCCCATTTTTTCTTCTTCTGACACATGAAAGACTGTTTACTTGCTGCCCAGTATATCCCACCCCTTGACAGGTGCCATTGTAATGTTATAATCAATGTTCACACGTCCAGCGTACAACCCCCCCCCCATTCTTAGATTGAATCCTTTGAGATGTACTGAACTTTTACAGCATGAGTACCATCTAATTAATGCATTAAAGTATACAAGAGAGCATCTGAAATTAAATAAACGTACATTCAACAAATTAGAATAAAATGAATTATTGCAGTATGTTCTAATGTCTCTACGACACACTGTGCAGCCAAGTTTTACCTTGTAGCTTTTTACTATGTAAAGTGACCCAGCAACACTGAAGATGAGCAGAGTTCCTGAAAATGCCATCATTGTGAAGATGGCACTGTCTAACTCAAGTTGCTGCTGATAACCCTTATCTGGAAAACAAAGAGTTGGAGTAAGAGTAAAATAGAAGAAATAGAGAGAACGTAAAAAAAGAACTTTGTTTGTGGCTCGGTTTTTGCATTACAGCTCTTTTTTGCTGAAAGTGTCAGTTTTAAGTCTAACATGCCTAGTCACATGGCCAAACTCATGTCTTTATTTTAAAAAATCAGAAATGTAAACGGTTAATTTCAAGATTCATTCATATGCTAATCTCTCAGTCACAGCAGTGCATTTCAATTATGGAGCATATAGAATGTAGGACCAACCCTGGATCAATGATCCGTGTACTCACCTCTCACTTGAACCACCCAATGCACCTTCTGATCTGTATAATAAAAGTAGTAATTGCCAGAACTGGAACTATTGCGCATTTTGATACGTGCCATCTCCAACTGTGTAGTTTCAAAAAATACACTTTTAAGTTCTCTACTCCAAATTATCCTTCTGCTCTGATTATGGTACAATCTAAGTTTGTTAGTGGTGTAGTTTGCTGGGATACACACTAACAGTTTGAAATGAAGAGTTTCTCCTGCTAGTGCCACCCTGGTTCGGTTCAGCATAGAGATCGTAGGTTTGGCTGGAGGGATGGAGGAGAGAACATGGTGTTATTGAAGCATCTGTGCTCTCCTGGTATTTTAATAATGTGTGGTTTCTAATTCAGAAAGAGGGAGTGGATGGGAAATCCAGGAATATAATAATAAACATTAAACAAAATACACACTGTAATGACATAAATAAAGATCAACAATACCTTGAGTTTCCTGCCTAAAGCACAGAATTATGATCCAACAGAGGACAGGCTTGGCTACATACATCCTGGAGCAAGATTTACATTTCCTTTCATTTGAAACAAAATTGTCCACCTTTTCTTTCTCTCTGTTGTTTCATCAAAGTTCAGAAACAAAATGATGAATAACTGCCAAGACAATATGGCATGTTAAGCCATATTACACAGAGTGTGTGTTGGACTCTCAGAAGAAGTACAATCTACTCAGGATGTCATGCAATCAGTGTTGCCAAATTGGGCTGCTTTAAAGTCCCCATTGAGGTGAAAGACAGTTTTCTGTTGTTTATTTGTCTTTGTGGTGTTTTTAATATGCTTTTAGACAAACCATGTGCAAATTCATTTAACAACGCCATTGCTATTGAGTATTTTCTCCTTAAAACTGTAGTTTCCCAAAGGCAGTCACATATGTTTAGCTAAGGAGGGCATGTGCTGTTAGTGCTTATTTAATTGTATTTAGGACCACAGTGTAAAAGTAGTCCGGGGTCAGACGCACTCCTGCTGTTGCAGATTACCACCTCTGTCAACCTTGTTAAATTCTCAGTTCTACTGGCGGACAAATATGGACATTGATTCCGGTTAGAGAATCAGGCATGGTCGATGTGAATCCTTTCAAGCTTTTCTTTAATAGTACTTTCAGGTAAGCAGTGATATCCCTTACAACATCATCTGAAGATGTGATGGATCAAATGGCAGTATTTGACATAGGTTATTGCGTTGTGTGTGTGGTCTGTTAAACAGATAAAGAGAATACAATATGAATACAACATCTGTATATATTCACTGCAAATTAACTCACAAAATATCAATAACTGATTAAATCACTCATCACAAACGAATATTTAACTATCAGATAATATATGAATATTATATATGTAAACTTCAATACAAGGCATGACGCAGCATGAAATACAACAACAGGTGTGTTCAATGTGATCAGACTAACGCGTCTTATGGAAATTAGCGCCTATTTGCGGTCAAATCGCGATCGTCATTACACATCTCTAAAACATTCCACAGTTCGCCAGACATTCACAATTATAACTACAAAGTGTTAATTAAATATTTACATGATTACTCACATTTGTTTGCATGAACGCACAACATTGAACAATAATGGAGATCGCACGTCTGGAGCTGGCTATTGCATCAGTCTACTGGAAGTAGCAACTACAATTTCAGTCCGTCAGAAACGGTTTCTTAATTTCCGTTCCTATGGTCTTTCTGACATTGCCGCCCCCAATTACCCGCAGGCTAATTGTAGCCCTTAAGAAAGGCCATCCAAAGTGTCTTTATCCCCATCCCTCTTTGGAGGAAGTGGAATCAGTTTCACAACAGGACGCAGATATGTTTTGTCCTTGACTTTGACTTTAGCTGTCCGAATCCTCTTGTCTGCTCCTGCATAGGTCTCTGTCACGGTACCCACAGGCCATAGTGCTCGTGGGAGTTGATGGTCAATTAGGAGCACCACTTGTCCTACTGCCAACCCTTTGCCATCCGATGTCCATTTCTGTCTGCCCTGTAGTTCTGGTAGATAGCTGCGTATGAAAGCAGTCCAGAACTGATCAGCCAATACCTGGCTATGTCGCCACCTGCGTTTGCCCAAGAGCTCGTTGGAGTCATAAAGGACTTGTGGTAAGGAGGCATCACGGCATCCCATGAGTAACATGTTCGGGGTCACAGGGTCCAGGTCTGCAATGTCCGACGAAACATAGCCAAGTGGCTTGGAATTGAGTATGCCCTCTACTTCCACTAATAATGTTTGCAGCACAGATTCAGGCACGGATTGTTCCCGTAAAATGACTCGTAAAGCAGTCTTAACTGACTTCACCTCTCGCTCCCATGTACCGCCAAAGTGAGGGGCGCTCGGTGGGATATGGCGAAACTGGATCTGCTGTTTAGCCAGTTGTGTCTGAAGTTCAGGTGTCATTTGACTAAAGGATTCTCTTAACTCATGATCACCTCCAGTGAAGTTGGTGCCGTTGTCACATAATATCTCAAAGGGCTTCCCTCTGCGGGCTATAAAGCGTCGTAATGACAGGAGAAAAGCATCTGTGTCTAGGTGTTCAAGGAGATCAAGATGTAAACATCTGGTTGTCAAGCACTTATATAAGATCCCCCATCTCTTTTCTTGACGTCGACCTATCTTCACCTGAAAGGGCCCGAAGCAGTCTACGCCAGTGGAGAAGAATGGTGGCTTGAACAGACGTAGCCTGCATGGTGGAAGGTCAGCCATCTTTGGGTTCTGTGGCTTGGAGCGCCAAAATTGGCAATCCTGACAGAAATGTTGGTGTCTGCGCACAGCTTCACGGCCTCTAAGCACCCAATATCGACGGCGTAGCTCCGCTAGTACTCGTTCTGCACCAGGATGATTGAGCTGTTGATCTATGTCTTGGATGAGCAACTTTGTGACCTGATGTTGAGGGTCTAGAACAATAGGGTGAATGACATCAGGAGGCAGGGTTTCAATACGACGAAGTCGTCCTCCCACTCTGATAAGACCAGTATCTTTGTCATATTCTGGAGCGAGAGACCTCAATCGGCTGTCTGTCGAGATGAATTGTCCAGCTTTCAAAGCCCGCAATTCTTCTGGAAATGAATCAAGCTGTGCCTGTGCTAAGAGGTGCTTCTCTGCCTGTATATACCTTGAGGCTTCAGAAGAGTTGTCAGAGTTGGCCGCCCCATCACTGGACTCCACAGTTGCTTGAAGTAGCTCCTTCCAGGTTCTGAATTGACTGATATCTAAAGGCACTGGACTGGGAACAACTGTGATTGCTCCAACAAAGGATGATCTTTTCATCTCACTCAGGTCTGGTTCAGATCCTGTACTGGGTAATGCTGGCCACTTATTCTGTGGTTGAGTCAGGAAGGAAGGACCGGATCTCCATTGGTGGGGGCAAGCTAGTTCCGCTAAAGTAAGACCCCTGGTGATGTGGTCAGCGGGATTTCTAGCAGAGTCAACATACCGCCATCTGGAAACATCTGTCAGTGTCTGGATCTCGGCTACTCTGGACCCCACAAAGACTTTGTATCGGCAAGATTCTGATTTTAACCAATGCAGCACCGTGGTTGAATCGGTCCAGTATGTGACTTGGTGTATGGGAATGGTAAGTTCAGTCTGTATGACTTTGGCCATCTGAGCTCCAGAGAGCGCCGCGCACAACTCCAGGCGGGGCATAGATAGACATTTCCTAGGGGCCACTCTCGATCGAGCAAGGACAAAGGTGACATGGACTTCATCACTCTCGTCGGTGACCTGAAGGTAGGCGACAGATCCATATACCCTCTCCGAGGCATCGCAAAAGACATGTAACTCTCTGACAGTGGACGGAGTGTCGGACTTGCCAGGAGCATAAGGTCGAGGGAATTGTAGTTTGGTGATACTGGAAAGCTCTGCAATCCATGTGGACCATTTCTCACGCAGATGTAAGGGTTCAATAGGGTCATCCCAGCTTAGGTTGTGTTTCCAGAGATCCTGGATCAGAGTCTTTGCCCTCGTGGTGAAGGGAAGGATGAACCCCAAGGGGTCATATTGGCTTGCCAAAGTCTTATACAGGTTCCTCATAGTGGGCTGAGTAGGTTCTGCTACACGGTTTCTATACCCAAGGGTGTCGTCGAGGCAATTCCATTGTAAGCCGAGTGTAAGTTCTTGCAGGTCAGTGCTACTCTGAGACAACCAGCACTCACTACTAGCTGATCTGGCTTCCGATGGGAGGTGCCGGAGAATGGATGGCACATTGGATGCCCATTGTCGGATTTCAAAGCCTCCCTGTAGCATGGACTGACGCAATCCATCTATTATGGCCTTGGCCTCACCTTGATCGGGGGTACTGTGAAGGCAGTTATCCACATAGAATGAGGTCTCCACAATGTCAACTAATCCAGCCATGGTATGTCGGTATTCTTGGGCATGATACTGAAGAGCATAAGTGGCGCAGCATGGGCTGCAGGTCGTACCGAAGGGAAGTACTTGCCACTCGTAAATGTCTGGGTGAGCTTCCTGGTTCATGTTCCTCCAGATGAATCGCAGTACCGATTTGTCACCAGGTAATAAACGTACTTGGTGGAACATGCCTTTTATGTCCCCGCTCACTGCAACTGCATGTTGCCGGAACCTCAAGATCACGCCCAACAGAGATGGCCCAAGTGTTGGCCCTGGAAGGAGTTGTTCATTCAAGCTCTGACCATGGTACTGGAAGGAACAGTTGTAGACTATTCGATCCTTTCCATTGTGGTGCACTATGTGGTGGGGAATGAACCACGACTCTGTGGACTTGTCTACCTCATCTGGTGCTATCTTAGCAATGTAACCTGCTGATTCAAGCTTTTGAATCTCAGAACAGTAAACTTGTGCTTGCTCAGGATTCTTGGCCAGTTTTCTCTCAATGTTTCTTAAGCTGGGGAGCACAGACTCCATCCCTGCGTTAAGCAAAGTGATAGGAGTGCGCCTCAGCAGTGGAGTAGCATACCGCAGGACACCATCCACGTTCACTCTGACAGTGGCAGTCTGCAAAAGGTTATAGCACTATTGGTCTTGTTTCGATCTTGTTATGACCTTTTCATTGTATGGAACAGTGTCAACTTGCCACAAGCGCTCAACATGCTGATACAGCTCGTCACGTGTTGGGGCTGTCATAATATGTAAACATTGTTGCAGACCTTTAGGGGGCTGAATTGGACACATTGGGCCTTGCAGTACCCAACCAAGCTTGGTACATATGGCAATGGGGCTGCTCTCTGCTCCTCTTCGCACTGGCTGAACTGGCATCAGGAGGTGTGGCATATCAGACCCTATGAGGAGTAAGGGTTTGACGTTGTCAACTGGCTGTAAGGGTAGACCTCTCAAGTGGCGATATGCTTTCTGGAGTGCTGCCACAGGGTAAGTATGTTCAGCAAGGCTTAAACCAGAGGCAGTAAATGCGTTTTGAATCACATACCTCTCAGTAGGTTTGGTGAGAGAAGACACCTCAAAGGTTACTGTGGACCCATCAAGTTTGGTATGGCTCTGGTGGATTGTCTGCAAGGGAAGAACTTCTGGTGCTCCATTTAGCCTGAGCTGTTGAACCACTTGGGGTAGGACGATAGTTCTTTCAGAGCCGTCATCTAAGACAGCGTAAGCTTCCATGGTTTGGCCACCATTGTGCAAGAGGACTCTGACTACTTTAAGCATGACTTTCTGTGAGCGGTTGGGTCTATCTAGATAGATCTGTGTCGATGGTAGGCTTACCATAAGCACTGCTCTGGAGGTGTCATTAATTGAGTCATGCAGCACGGTAAGGTGAAGCTCTTTGCAGATTTTACATGGTCGCTTGAGGTTACAGGAGTCAGCTGAATGATTCCGACCACACTTCCAACAGCGTTTGCCCTCTGCGATCCAGGTGATGATCTGTGCAGTGGTCAGCCTTTTGAATTTATCACAGGAATTGAGATAGTGATCTTGGTTGTCGCAATGAGGACAATAGGGCTTTGGCTTGGAAATGACTTTTACCTGTGCCGGTGCAAAAGGCTTGACAGATTTCTCTGATGTCAGAAGTATAGGTGTTGAACGCTCTCGATGATATGGAGTGTATTTACTCTTCCCAGATAACTTTGTAGTGTTGAACTGAAATACAGCGGCTGCTCGGCTTGAGATACGTTTAGCTTGTGACTTTGTTTGTAACCAGGATGCTAAGTCGGGGAGAGTATAGGTTCTGTCTGTACCAGTTTGTAGAATTCCATGACTCAGGCAGTATTCTACGAAGCTGTCTCGGTAAGCTGGTGGCAGTTTACTCAGAAGGCGGTCTACGTGAGAACCACACATGAGCTCATACCCGTTTTGACCTTCCAGTGTTCTCAGCATGCCTACTAGGGACTGGACAGATAAGGCGAATGACTCAAATGCATTGGAATCACCCATTTTAAGGGGTGGTGTACTCATGATTGCACCTAACTCAGATTGCACAAGCTGCCGGGGCTGGCCATACTTCTCCTGCAAAGCTTGCAAGGCTGTGGTGTATGGCTGTGGGTGGTGCATATATGCTTTAGCCAGTTGTTGGGCACTAGCAAATTTCAGGTGACTCAGCAACACTTGGTATTTGTACTGCTCGCTGATGTGAGTATGGTGACTTAAGAGATTATCTAAAGCCAACTTCAACAAGGCAAAGTCACTTTCAGTGCCACTCTCAAACACTGGTAGTGTGGGGCGAGGAATGCCATAGGCTGCTGCCATCAGAAGTTCTGTCCCGGGTTGAGGTATGTAACCAGCTTGAGGAACAGGTAGAGGTGAATATGGTTGAGGGCAGATAGGTGTGTTAGATAAGAGAGGTGCTCTATGATGAGTGGTTGGAATAGGCTGATTCTGACTCATAAGAGGGGCTGATTGCCTTTGTAATGGAGTATTCACATGTGAGGTTGATGCAATGGGTGCAACAGGAGGTCTAGTCTGTGATATCAGAACACTACCTGTGTATGGTGTCGCAAGCTGAGTCGCTGCTTGTTGCACAGGGCTGAATGGAGGTAGTGGTATTGAGACTGGGCTCGGCTGCTGCAAGACATGTGACATATTCTCCTCATAATGTGCTACTTTTGATCTTCCTTGGGTTTGAGTGACTGTACATGCGGACAATGGATGTGCGGTGTAAGCTGGAACCAGTAATGGCATAGTTGCTTGTAATGTCAATGGAGGGGTTTTGAGTGACTGAACTATGCATGGTCCCCTTGATGTGCTCTGTGCCTCTGAGACAGTCTGTGTGGCTTGCATCATGGACAATACAGGGCTGGGAGATTGCGGAGATACATGAGACTGGACTGGGCTGGCATGAAGTGACTGTGGTGGTGGCACAGTTGTGTCTGGGGATCCTTCAGAACCTGCATCATCCACACTCAAGTCTTGGCTGAGCAAAGAATTCACCAGTTTGGCCACTTCTAGGTCAGTCTCTGCCTTTTTTAGCTGACGTTGTCGTTCTAATTGGTTAGTTAGTGCTTCCTTTGCCATGAGAGCCTCTTCCTGAACACGTTGAGCCTCTTTAGCTTGTGTTTGCAGCCTCTGATATTCTATTTCTGCCAACGTGTCCTCCTCTATCTGCTGACGTAAGTTGTCATACTGCCTCTGCTTGATTCTCTCATCCACCATGGCTGCCTGACTGCTTGTGAGTGCAGAAGTAGCTTGCACACCAGAGATAATGGAATGACCACTGGATCTGGAATGAGAGCTGGCTTTACTGTGGGACGTTTTCCTCGATTGGCTCTTATGTTGGCTGTGACAGCGAGAAGAAGAGATTGGAGGAGGGTCCACTGGAGGTATGTAGCCAACCTCATAGTCACTCAGATGTGAAGGTGGTTTACTTTGTCTCTTGGGTCTGACCACAGGCTCCGCTGCATCACTAGCTGCAGTGTCCATATTGTTTGTTGTTGCCAGTATCCGGCTCGAAGGACCAATTTGTTGCAGATTACCACCTCTGTCAACCTTGTTAAATTCTCAGTTCTACTGGCGGACAAATATGGACATTGATTCCGGTTAGAGAATCAGGCATGGTCGATGTGAATCCTTTCAAGCTTTTCTTTAATAGTACTTTCAGGTAAGCAGTGATATCCCTTACAACATCATCTGAAGATGTGATGGATCAAATGGCAGTATTTGACATAGGTTATTGCGTTGTGTGTGTGGTCTGTTAAACAGATAAAGAGAATACAATATGAATACAACATCTGTATATATTCACTGCAAATTAACTCACAAAATATCAATAACTGATTAAATCACTCATCACAAACGAATATTTAACTATCAGATAATATATGAATATTATATATGTAAACTTCAATACAAGGCATGACGCAGCATGAAATACAACAACAGGTGTGTTCAATGTGATCAGACTAACGCGTCTTATGGAAATTAGCGCCTATTTGCGGTCAAATCGCGATCGTCATTACACATCTCTAAAACATTCCACAGTTCGCCAGACATTCACAATTATAACTACAAAGTGTTAATTAAATATTTACATGATTACTCACATTTGTTTGCATGAACGCACAACATTGAACAATAATGGAGATCGCACGTCTGGAGCTGGCTATTGCATCAGTCTACTGGAAGTAGCAACTACAATTTCAGTCCGTCAGAAACGGTTTCTTAATTTCCGTTCCTATGGTCTTTCTGACACCTGCATTGACAACCGCGCGTCTCACGCGCATGAACGCGGGCGCGATTTGGAATCACAAACATGGTTGCATTTGGTTACAGTATCCACTGTAGTTGTCTAGAGCTAGTAAAAACAGTTTTATCAGTTACCATCCGCGTACGAACCAGCTCAAACAGCTAATGTTACCTCACGACATAAGCCATTAGTCTCCTTGCTTATGTTGAGCATACCAGCATATTTCTGGTTCAAACATGTGGTTTAATTAAACCAATATTTCCACTTGCCATTGTATCACGTTTTTTTTACAGTTCAGTCACAGTGGTTCCCAAAACTGTCCTGGAGAACTCCCTGCCCTGCACATTTTGATTCCACTCATCAGCTTGTTAGTAGAAACCGCAATCATTAAATAGGGAAATGTAGGTCTCTGCAGAGCAAAAGTGGGCGTTTATGACCTTGTGGGTGTTTCGAAATCATGCAATCAAAATGATCCCTCTTACCTAACTCCACCCCTAAATCTACATCACTATGACGTCAGGCAATCAGGTATCGTGGTCTAAAAACACCCTGATCTGGTATCTCCCATTACTTTCCTGCAGAGACCTATTTTTGTAAATTGGGTGTGATTATGGAGACATGCAAAATGTGAAGGGGTCCTCCAGGACAGTTTTGGGAACCACTGAGTTAGTGGATGAGGAGCAGGCTTATGGCTGGCTGGTGTGTGACTAGGAGGTAGGGCTAATGTGCGTATTCACAGATCCGGATCTAGTAAATGAGGCAGGCTATTTTAAGGCATGAGAAAATTGTTTTCACAAGAAAAAAGCATGTCATTTTTATGATCAAATATGAGTTATTATATGAGTATTATTTTTTTATTTTTTTTGACTACAGGGGGAGTTTAACACTGTGGGAGCGGGTTGAAGCGTCCCCAATAACGCGATAGATAGGAGGAGCCCCGCTGTAAGCTTGTATTTTACCCCCCGCATTTTTTACCGGGAATCACCATTTAAACACGATTGGACTAGTTTTGGTTAAAATTTCGGCGGGTTTTGTTGTGAAAACCTGGCAACCCTTAATCATCAGAAACCACTTCCTCCCTCACTCCACAAGCTCTCTTCCTTAATTAAGTCCTTTTACTGAACTGTTTTTTTTTTTTTTTTTTGGTTGGCTTAATCTAATCTAAATCTAAACCTAAACGTAATCGGGTTTTAAACAAGGCTTTAGCAATGAAATGTAGTTTCTTTATATAATGTGTGAAAAAATGGTTTATCTTAATAAAGTAGTGCTGCCAACACACGTCCATTTTTTCATGCAGTGAAAAGCACCCTCTGCTGAATGTAACAACAGGATATTGACGAAACAGATGTGGCAACCTCTCAATGGTACCTTTTTGTTGTGTTTATGCTCTGCAGTTTGCAAAGCTTCAAAGGTTTCCATTTACAACATTCCCAAAGTTTCTATTTACATCATGTTCTGTAGAGTTGAACAGTGTAACCAATCACAAACATTTCTGTTGCTTTCATGGCACTTGCGATCCTCTGTAACGAGGAGAGACATTCATTATTAGAGAGCATAATTGATTAAAACGGAACTTTGTGTGTGTGCGCGCGCGCGTAATTCTCACACTAGACTGCTCTGTCTACTCTGACCACCAGGTGGCAGCAGAAGAGCGCACGATGTTTTGGGAGCGAGCGCCTGAATCACATCATATAAAGAGGAGTTCCAAAATAATCAAAAATGAATTACGTAATGATTACATCACTGTCACTGAAATAGATTACACATAATTAACGCCAGGGCAGATAAATCACAAACAGCAGTGCAGAATCCTTTTCCACTTCTTACTTCGTTTAGTATGAAGTTAAAGTAAATATTACTTTATATATAGAAACAAATAGAATGGTTTACAATAGATAACAGATAGAAATACGATTAAGTGTTATGAGTGAAGACGTAAAATAATAATAAGAAGAAAAGATTAACAAGAACAAAATACAGCCATTAATATGGATATCACTCACCTATGTATGATAAAGATAAAGAGAGTAAGACAGGGAGATATATGGAGAGTGAGGTGAAGAGAAGAGCAAGGAATCCAGTTAGAGGTGACAAATCGCCTTGTTTAATGAGAAACAGGTGCATGAGTGCCTTGTGACTTCTGAGCTGAAGTAAAGAAATACTCACATTCTCCAAAACAGACCAGGGTGAGAGAGACAGATAGAGGCACAGCAAATATAACATCTGGATACCAGGGAATATAAATATTTCTGTCCCGTAATCTCTTTCATCCTTTTATTTCTGTAGTCATAAGCATTTAAGAAAAGATTAATTATTTTGAGAGAGAAAAAAAAAACTTTGGAAGAAGACAGAAGGAGAAGAAGTAGACTTCCCATGTCTAAATTTACAAATTTAAACTAAGCTCCTGGATATAAATTACCATAAAATAAATTATTAAACATACTTTTTGGTCATTTTCCTGAATCCAGGAACTTCTTTTATGCATTTTTTTTTATTGACTGTAAAAGGTTTTTATGTAGATAGCGAGGTCTGGACAATTGATTTATGAAAGTCTTGTTTTAAATCCTAAAGTATGAATATGTCTCCATCAAGGTAAATGGTATAACCTTTGGCACATGTGTTTCTGATATCAAAATATATAAGACAGATATAAGTCTGGACATTGTCTGGTACAGGTTTAACTAGATTTAATTCAGACATTAATAGTGGCCCACTAAGATTCACCCACCATTACCTTGGAAATAATACTGTGAGATGTGGAGACTGAATTAGGAATGCAATGTTTTTAATCAAGAGCATTCCAACTGAAAAGCAGATGCAAGTTGTTGCAGCTTTTGCTGTGATGTTAAAGAGCCTTGTGATTGAATAACAGAAATCATGTGAGACCTGATTTATGAGACTGACTGCTCTGTTATCCTGTTAGATCCTGTGGATGTGTCCAGATTTGGCCATACTGAGAAACAGGTCAAAAACTGACTGATAAGGACCTTTTTAGTGGTTATCACCATTTGAAATGCTCATAATGTTTGAAATGTTTAGAATGCTAGAATATTTCAAGAGATTTTAGTTAGGGTTTGGTTTAAAGGTACAAAATTATGATTTATTATGCAAACCATTGTGTCTATGAAAAGTAATCACTATGAACAGTTCATAGTGATTATCAGTGTGCCACTATCAGTTCATGTCAGTGTGCCACTATAAGGGAAAAAAGTTATTTTTCTTTTTCTTTAAAACTTAAAGAAAATGTGCACATCTGGAAAAAAGAGTGATGGTTTGTGAGGGAGTGAGAAGACAGAGTCTAACAGATGGAGAGATGAAGAGAAAGAGACAGAAGGAGAGAAAGAATGAAAGAAAAAGAGATGCATAAGAAGAAGAAAGTGTGTGTGTGTGAGAGAGAGAGTAGAAAAAGGAACAGAAGGGGGAGAATAAGACAGAGGGGTGAAAGAGAGAGAGAGAGAGAGAGGTGAATGTGCACAGCATCATAGTTCTTATGCAGGGCAGACATAAGTTTAAGTGTTTGCACTCTGACTGTCAACAGATTTCAGCACAGTGTTCAGAGAGAAGAAGTAGACAGGACAGCGATATTACAGCAGGAGAGGAGGACAGAAAAAAAGAGAAAGGAAAGCCACATCTCATTCCCTGAAAAAGTAAGTAATTTGCACTTCACGAATTTGAACCATTAAAAGTAAAAATGTATGTACTTATCCTTTATATATACCAGAGGGGTCTGTGTAGACCTCACAAAGCATCAAAATAATTTTTACAGCAAGTGCAAGAAATCAATAAATCGAAATAAGTAGATGTATGTTGTAATTGTTTTTTTTTGATATTCCGATTTCATGTCAGTTCCTTAGGTCTTTATTTAAAAGCCTGCATGATTTGAAAAACGTGTGAAATGGGTAAAGTGTGTGAAAAGTGTGCTGATCAAACATTAATCCTGCGATCTTCGAGTTCCTGAGCATCCAGATATCTGCTACGCCACAACATGAAACCGTTTTAAGAAATGCCTCTTTAGTGACTCACTCTGTGATCTCCAAGTTCAATATTAATGAAAGCTCTCTGTCGCCTCTGGACGCTTTCTCAGTGTGGAGTCACTCCAGTTTCTCTTTGCTTTCCTGCAGCATTTCTCTGAAATGTGGTCATTTTAGTCTAATCATGTTTCTTTGCGGTTCTGCCTTTTCATAGTAACCTTACCCCAGAGCTCTCTCTCTCTGTGACATTGACCTTTGTGGCTCCAGCACAAAGGAGATTTTCTTTCAAATGAGTTAATTGAGTTTGCTATCAGTTAGGTCAGTCACAAGACAATCAGCCCGTCATCCATCTCCCCTCTGTGTTCCTGAATGAACTCCAGTCATTTTGTGATCTGATCGTAGTCATTTAATGGAATGGAAATACCCGACACTTGCGTGATTGTTCTTGGGAAGTGAAGAGCATGAGGCACTTTCCATGGATACGGCAAAAGGCATGAAACCCATACAACATTTTAAAGTCATTTTTTTGCTTTTTCAAATGGTCAGAGAAGAAGGTGCTTAACCCACAGAAAATGTGGATTTGAAAATGTGGAAAATAACATTGAGGTTTTTTACTATTTATATACTATGATGTACAGAAAAATGGATGGGTGTAACCATTTTAAGTGCTGTCAATGTAAAATTATTTTGTAAATAAAAGTAGGTAAACATGAAAATAGTTTTAGTTTAATGAATTAAATATTATTTCAACAGATTATGTCAAAATTATTGGGTGAGTTTAATAGTTGGATATAGAAAAGGTTATTTTTCAAAAGGAATATTTTATAATAGAAAAAGTATGGGATTTGTGCCTCTAACTTAAATACTAAATTCCAAAATAAATAAATAACAGAAAAAACGAATAAAAAGAATATTCAAAGAATATACAGAAATTATAATACATACAGGATATGAGCATATAAAAATGCAGGCCTCTGCACTGAAAGTTTCCACAGTATCATCGGCCCCTAAAACACATCTGGCTGTTTGTCCTGGAAAAAAACAAAGTGATCTTCCATCTGCCAGATGTATTGGCAGGGTAAAGGTTTAAGTCTCTTGCCTTACATTGTGTTTTTAGTACTTGTTTAACTTTTTGATATTTCTCCCTGCCTCTCCTTTAAGCCTCAGTCATTTCTTCACCATGACCGTTTCGACAGCAAAGATGAAACTGATGATGTCTCTGGTGGTCATGGCATTTTTGGCTCCATGCCTCGGAACGAGCAATGAACTGGATTATGGGAACTGGAACTACAGAGAAGGAGGTAAAGCAAATAAATAATATATATATATTGTGTGTGTGTGTGTGTGTGCAACTGCATTCTTATTGCTAGCTGAAAACAATATCAATTTAGTATAATTTTTCATAAATAAACATACAAGTGGTGTTAGGTAAGCATAATTACTGTATATTAATAGCAGCCATTTAATTACTTTTAGTAAATCTGATGAAATTTTAATTGATTTTATGCATGCCAAGTACTTTGCTTGTTGAAAAAGATGCATGTCAAGTCACATTTATTTCTATAGTGCTTTATACTAAACAAATGTAAAAAAAAAATAATAATAATAATAAATGTACAATGCAGATGTTGCCAAGTTAATAAGTTATGAAGCCGATTTGATTCAACTGTATAAAGCAGCTCTAAAGAATATAATCGTGTCATTATTCAGCTCAGTTCTATGCAATATTGATTCAGTTCAGTTCAGAAATAGTGACTCAAATTATGAAACGAGATCAGATCAACTATAAAGCAGCTCCAAAGAAAGGCAATAGTGTCGTAACACCTGGAGTCAATTCAGTTTTGATTCATTCAGTTCAGTAACAGTATCAGTGGTGCCATCAGTGAGTTCCATCAATATGAAATCGATTTAACTCAGCTATAAAGCAACTCTACAGAAGACAATTATCATGATCCAGATCCAATTTCCATTCCTAAATGCGTCCATTCCAAAAACAGCTTCAGTCATTGTGAAAATGTGAGTCAGTCTGGATTGGCTCAACTGCAACACATTCATTCAGATGTACAGTTTCATGGAGCTAATATTAAAATACAAATCACATTGGCCAATGTACACCAACTTACTCCCCCTTACCTGTCAACCTAGCTAAAACACAAATAGACATCTCCTAATTCCACACTTTAAAGTTAAAGCCCTGTAGTCTGGTGAAAGAAACCTGATTAAAACCATTCTGAAGTATCAGACAGCCTCTTGTCATGTGGGTGCTTGCCTTATTAGAGACTAACCTCATTGTCTTTGCCCTCACGGCAGCGGAGAATGTGAACGTGGCTAACATACGCAGCGTGACTCGAGTGTTGGACGCCTGGGGCAAACGCATTTTCAAAGATATCAAGACTCTGTTACACTCACAACCCAATGCCCTCCTGCCAGACTACTCCAGGTAACACACAGTATTTCCTAATACCTGTACAAATTCTTTGAAAAGACTTTTTACTATGTTGTTAAAGTACAAGGCAAGTAAAGCAATTAGTGTTAACCAACCACCAATATTTTAAAACATGCATTTTCATACAAAACATAGAGTATGTTAAACCAGCTGTATCTCTCTTTGCTATGTTCACTAAAGCTTTCTTGGCTTTCAAAATAAGTTTTTTGCACACGAAAGCTGGTTGTTGGACTGTTTTATATAAACTAGAAAGACGCAGCTTCCTTTGGGGGTTTGTTATCCTGAAGTCGGCAGTTTAACAGACTTTAGGCCCATAAGGAGATAAGGAGGCCCTTAATGGACTCTAGGCCCATAAGGAGATTGATTTCATGAAGCTGATTCTAAGCTACAGCACTTCAAATCCCAGAAAAGGTTTAGTCAGTATCTATTAACTGATCAATTCTATAAGTATATTGAACATTTTTGGTAATATATTTCTTTATATATCATAATGTATGTAATTTTATATTCATTATTACACTTCATAATATATATTTATGCATGCAATAAATGTACTTTGTGCATAATATGTACTAAACATATTGTCCAAACATTTTAATGTTTTCAGTAAACTTTTTTTCTTATATACCACTACAAATATTTCCATACATGAAATGTGTATGAAAACAATAAAGTGAGATAAAAGTTTATGAATACGTTCAGCCTGTGAATCCATGCATTAACTCATGAAAATGAAATTAATTAATTGATTAAGGGTTTCAACAAAGCTATTACAAGTATAAAAAATTAAATGTAGTGTAGTAATCTTCATTCCTATATATATATATATATATATATTTATTTATTTGTGGAAAACATACTTGGTCCATGCACATATTGCAGTATATTAAAAACAAATGCTATTTTCTCATATATAGTTTGCATTATATTCTCCAGCAGGCTATATTGCCATATATTTTTGTTTCGTAAAGCATCCCAATGACATGTATTGTAATGAACATCTAATGCATTTAAACTTAAAAATAGGTAAAAAGCATAGAGCAACTAACAACATCAGAAGAAAAGAAATTTTCCGTAGACTAGCCTTGAAAATTTTAGAGAACAGATTAGCTACAGAGAAGAGTAAATTGTGGATAAAAGGCTTTGTTTTTCTTGTTGTTATTCGTGAAGCGGCAGGATCGGACAGTTGTCGTAATGTGGTGTACAAAGGACTCGTCATCCTATGGCATAGAGCATTTTAACACACCTGGAGGCAATGGCAGCGTGACCTTTTGAGTATTTGTGAGCCAGGTCTTGGCTAGGAGGACCAGAAGCTCAGCCTTGTCATATTAAACTACGTCCTGTTAATGTATGCTTTTTGACTTTCTGACCCCACATTTTAGCACACTAAAACAAAATGTGAAATTTCCTATTCACATTAATAATGCATAATTAATACAAAGTTTCTGATATTAGTACGGTCTCTTTTAGAGTTCTGACTTGGCACATTGAATTTTTTGCAATGTTGACTGCAAAGTGTGTGCCAATCCCTATCAAAAAACTATTTTTCTCTCTCGTAGGCCTACAGATGTTTCCGCACATACATACAAACATAGAAACCTCTTCTATCTCGCCCCATTTCACACTCTCTTCTTCCTCGCAGGGTTCGCCCTCTCTCGGAGTCCCTAAATGATCTCTTCAGAGAAGTCTCCCACTTACAGAGGCGCATCACAGATCTTAACCATCGCCTAGCAACCCTGGAACCCTTCCTCCGTCATCATGGTTACCGTGAGGAGGGGGAGGAAGGAGGGGAAGAACTGGCTCCTCGGAGCGTGGGACCGAGTCAAGCAAAGTATCCACGGCGGTACATGGTTCGAGTGGTCCGTCCTGCCAACAAGGTAGTGAGAACCAGACGAGTAAAAGTGTTCAAAAATGAAGATGGAAGGGTTAAAGCAAGCGAGAGTGAGAGTGAGAGGTAGAGGGGCAGATGAAACATTTGCAGATAGTATAATCAAATACATTAATGTTATTCAGGAAACATCCTTTATATTATGGATAAAATATAATTCACATATTAGAAATGTCAGTATGCTATTCAAGTGTGCGTTCATTTTTTTTTTGTTTTTTGTCTGCGCTCCTTCACGTTTGGCTCTCAAAGGTGCGATTAAAGTTCCCTGGCAGAAAAGTGAATGCTGGGAATGTTGATTGTGGAAAACTTCTCCAGCAGGATAATACCAAATGAGATAAAATATTTTTTGGTGGAGAATCTTCAGTTGAATCATTGGTATCCAGAGATGTGTATGACAGGAATAAAATCGGGTGAATACATGTTAATACTTTAAAATATAATTCTGTCAATGTTTTTATTGATTTTTTACTCAATTGTGCTCAAATATTGAACTCTATGCAGCGGTTGGCTGACACAATATGAATTTTTGGTTGAATATATCTGATGGAAAATTTTAAGATAACCTAATTACAAATTAAATCAAACAAAACCAAACACCCTACTTAATTTAGTTAATTATGTTAAATTATGTAATTTTGGTCTGGTTGGCACAGTGCTCGATCGGAAAGAATTATACAATATATATTTGGTAAATTATTAATTTTACAAATTTAGTGTTACAATCTTTTATCATTTCTTTTATAACTTAAGTTTTTATTTTATTTTTTATTACTTTTCTGGTGGACTTTCATATTTAAGTAGGGACTGTACATGTGCCTGTATGTATGTATGTAGAGGCAAGCGTGTGGTTATGTTCTGTATAATTAAATTATTGTCATTATACACTCTATGTGTGGCAACCATCTCCATTCACATGCTTTCACATGCTTAAGTTAAAATATGAGATGGTTCCCATCTGTGTGTATGAGAGCAGCATCCTGATTTATTATACCACACATTAACTCCTACATAAAGAAAAGAAAAGAAAAGAAAAAATTTGCACTTTCACACTCTCTAACAGAGAATAGCAGTATGCAGCTCACTAATGACATCCATTCCCCCAAATATCACTGAACACTAATTATGAACATCCGCATTGAGGAACACGATCGCTTATAATGTAACGCAACGCAACGCATGCCATCTAGAACAGATTATGGACTTTTTTTGTGCTCTTATGTAACAGTCAGAATCACAGTGGTGTAATTTTAACATCTGAAAATACAAACCATCGAGCCCACTATTCCTTCAGAAGTGATCGAGATGAATCTGCGGTGTTATAACTCCGGCCGCATGGTGGCAGTGTTGTGTCGGTTAGTTCACCGCTCGCTATTTTGACAGGAGTGAGTGCTTCAAGTCTGTGGCCCACTGTTTTTGGCCCAATATCGCTTCATATTTGAAGTGGGCATATTTGCTGGTGAGGACGTGAGACGGAATATCGGTACGTATGAACATAAATACGTATAGCAGCTCACGTAAACGAGCGTCTGTTATCAGTCTTTCTTTAAATGAATGTGAAAGCTGCGACTTGTCGTCTCTTACTAATTACTTTCCGTAATCTTTCCATTCACGACTCCCTCTATCTGTCTACCTGTCAATCCTTCCTTCCTTCTTCCCTGCTTGCGTTTAGCTCTCTTCGTCTTTTTTTCTCCCCGTGTGGGGGTGTTGCACATCATCAGTACTTGCTGCTTCCGTGTAATGTTGTAGCTCCCAAACCAAGACACAGTATACTTCGCAAATGTTTCTTTTTCTCTGTATCTTCCTCCCCCCGTCTCTCTCTCTCTGTTTCTTTCTTTCTTTCTCTAAAGGTCCAGTTGCTAGGTAACAGTTAATTGTCAAGAAATAGTTACATGTGTTGCAATGTATTCTGTGATTGGCTGCTTGAAGGAAGCATGTGAGAGAAAGAGAGAAAGAGAGAGAAAGGGGAATGAAAGAGTGGGGGAGTGAGACAGGAATAGAAAGAGTAGGTTTGTGAAATATTAAATTGCAAATTGTTTTAAAATAAACAGCTATCACTTAAAAAAATTATGTTTGACGTCCTTATGACTAAAAACAGCACTTTCATACGGGAATCAATCATCAGAATATGTCTGACGTGAATCGATAGATACAAGAATGAGAGTTAAATTCAGTGACATCAGTATTTGCTTGCAGTTTGTTGATGATGCAGTGGACCAGACGTATCCAGGGCAACACCAGTGGCTAATAAGCTCTCATTCACGTCATGTCACGAAGCAAACCTAAGCTTGTGTTGAACAGTCAGTGTGAAATCAAATCTGCTCGAAGGGGCACATACATAAGAAACAGATTTCACATAATAACAACGTGAAAACCAAGTGAGATTCATTCATATGGGACATGATGACAGCAAAAAATAAAAAAGGAGTGTCACCAATTCCTCTCAGATTCTCGTGAGATGTATGGAAAACACAGAAGCACTATGAGGCTTGAGATATCTCCCTTTTATTTTGTTTTGAGTCAACACCGTTTTGTACAAAGAGACAGAAGAATATATCTTAGCACTTATTTTCACACTGTGTCTGTATTCTCAATAGCTTAAGTATTGTGAAATGTCTCATTAAATTATTATTGTAGTCTTAACACATGTAATCTCTCTATACAAAAACAGAAAGAAAGAAAAAGAAACCATTTGTATCATATTTACAGAATCTGTACAGTTCTGATCCATAAGTAACATTTAAAGTAAGTGATTAAAATACAAGAAAGACAGAATTGAAGACAACAAATGTCTACTTTTTGTCTTAAATTCTGATTCTCGGATGCTATTAGAATGGCACTGTGTTTCTGGTCCAGTGGTCTAATAACTTTTCCCCATGTGGCTATAAAAAAATCTTGTATTTCAAATTTCATTATTTTAAATATTTGTCTCCATATATTAAAAGGCTATGGAAAGGGGACAGATTTATTTACAGCAGACATAATAGATAACCATTGCACTGTGCTCTGTTCCTTTTCATACACACACACACACACACACACAAACACATGTGCACGGACAAATGTGCACACACAGACACCTGCGCACACACATGCCCACTCGCATACAGAAGTAATCAAGCATATGATTTCAGATACACCTACAATCATATGTGACATACCTTACTGGGGAGGGCATTAAAAATGAAAAACAACTGCAGTCTTATACTACCAGTCATCAAGAAAGAGATCAGTTCAAATGAGAATGAATGAGAAGGGAAATAAAACAATCAAATAACACAGAACACTGGCTACTATCCCTCCTGTCCTTTTCACCCACCTCTCTTATATCTTTCTTCTATCTTCTGCTGAAAATGTCTTCTCACGTTAAACCTGGGTTTATTAAATGATATTAGTGTGCTTTTACAAGGCCACATCTTTAAAGTGTGAGTTAAAATGAAAGATTGAACTGGAAAGCTTTTCCGGAAGAGCAAAGTCATCTTTCCCTGACACCCACACATCCAATCAAACAATACTACTTATACATAGTACTATTACTAAAAACTATAAGCTCGACTCTCCGATAGAAACACAGAGATTGACAGGAAATGCAGAGGACTGGTTTCACATCTATAGCTCTTAAAGAAATGCCACACTGTTTAGAGATACCTTATGAGATATCTTTAAAGGATTCACTAAATAAAACTAAAATTAAGAAAGTTGACCAAGCATAACAATCTTAAGGGTACTTTAAAAACATGGTTCCATGCAAAGAAAGGTATTATGAGAGCAAGTGAAAAAATCTTGTGAAAAAAACACAATATATGGACAAAAGAATTATCTTTAAAAATTTATGCTTAACTTGTGGCAGTATTCCTGATGAAATCACCCAAATTTGGGATTGCCTGTTAATTTCTCTAATGAGTTATTATTCCATACACATCCATTTTCAAAGATCTTATCAGTTCATTAAACTCACCACATCTATTCTACAACCTGAACCTGTATGATGCACAATTCATCAACCTATTGCACCCACAAAGAGCAGGCGTGATATCTAAATAAACATAAATGAAACACTAAAGATATGGCAATAAATAAGTAAAAGACATGCATGCTCGTCTTAAACACAAACTCTCACACAAAGACAACAAAAAAAGAGTCAAAAAAGAATGTGGCAAAAAGTTGAGATCAAAATTCACAAATTGATAGCTATACATCAGTTATAAACCAAATATTATAAATATTGTGCTTAAAGTGGAGATCTGTTTGGCTAACAGTTCATTCACAAAGAAAATGTATGAACAAAATCTGCAGTAAACACAACAAACTTCAAGTAAAGGATTTTATCTAAGCGGAGGGCCAAAAATTCAACAAATGACCATGTCTTCAGACTGCCTTGCCATGAAACCATTCCTGGTTAAAAAAAAGAGAGAGAGAGAGAACGAGAGAGTCCTAAATACTTACAACAAACCTCACATGGCTCTCGTTTATCCAATTAAATGAGTTCAGTGGTTTATTGATTAGGTAATTAGGCAATTTACTTAAATGATATGTTTCTTTTTGACTGTTCCCATCCAAAATTCCTGAGAAATACCTTTACTTTATATAAGTGGGTATTAAAACTGCAAATTACCACCAAATGGATATGGGAAATAACTGGATTCATTCCCATCATCATCATGTTTTATGTTGTTAAAAAAGCACTCTGACTGGCATAAAATGATGTATCTAAAAGGGTTCACTTCTGCTGTAAAGGTGCAGTAAAGCATTGTATTAGTCTGAAAAACAATAGGGAGGATATAGAAATTTTTTTGAAGTGTTTATCTATACCATTGATTTTTATCTGATACATTTTGCAGCACGGTTAGATTGTTAACCTTAAGTGTAATTCTTAAAATATCATCTAATCAATATGGTAAAACATAAATCCGTAGAGTAACATCCTTTCTGTCTATTTACTGTACAGAGTGGGGGGGGGAAGAGAATATTTACATGACAAAATGCAAGTATTTGCTGAGAATCTTGCAAAACCCTAAATAATGTGCACTGGCGACTCCCTAATGAAAGTTCAGATAAGCATATCCAGTTCTAAGAGGAAACAAATCCATGACACAGTTATTATTTTGCTGCTTGATCAAAGACTTCCTCAAAAATGGGGGAAGGTGGGAAAAAAATGATTAATTGACATTTGTTTCAATATTTTAGATAACACCATATGTATACACCCCATGTGTTAACTCTCAGGAAGGATACTGTGCACTGTACAATGTTGTGCAAACCTCTCATATCGTACGTTCCTAGAAGCTCTTAGAATGATAATTTATCTGGTTCTCTTTATAACCTTGTTCTAAAGATTAATACTATGAACACATTTAGCCTACATTATGTCTCCTCAATGCTGGATAATCCATATCAGTGCTTATACTGTTAAAAGGAAGTTTCTAGAATAATATGAATCAGCCAATGATAAGTCTGTGTGCAGTGACCAGAAAGTTACCATGGCAATATGACCTGTAAATCAGGCTCTCTGTAAGTCTTGGTAAGGCACATAACGTGCTGTGTATTAAACCAATGTTGTTCTAACAAATGGAACTCTATAAAATAAAGTGATAAGAATACATTTCCTTCACATTGATATCTCAAGTACAGCTGAAGTACTTTGCAAATCATGCCTTGCGCACACATTTTACAGCACTCCATACTGGTCAAATAAACTTGAATAACCAATAATAAAGAAACTTTATGGAATCCAAGTTTGTCTACAAATCAATTAACAATCAAATAAGCTCAGTTGACAAATCAAAAAGGCTCCCGCAGAGTAGTTTGTTAACTAAGAACTGAAACTACAGTACAAATATATAACAGCATAAAACATCCAGAAACCAAGCCCAAATTAAACATCATAAACATTGTAATAATATATAATAATATTATTATAAAGAACATCAGTACAATTATTGTAAGTTTTACCCTGTTGCTTAAAAAGAGTAACTGATTTCCATCCACAATTGTACAAAGGATTGTACATTGTTGTCTCCATCTGGATTGGCCACTATTTTGATGTTCGGAGCAGGGAAATAGTGGGATATACAAAAACAAAAAAAGAGAGAGAGGAATAAACAGGTTTTCCCCCCGAATCTCAACTTTTTGACAGTGGGCAGGTCCCCTTGCTCTATTTACATACGTATGCTTGGCAGCATAACTTAATGAAAGCGTGAGTCAGTTCCTCACATACGCTTTCCTCTTCTTTGTGTGAACATGGAGGAACTAATTACACACTGCCTTTTCATCAGTTTTCTCTCAATGATCATTCCACATATCCGTTGGCTTCTTTTCTGCATTTATATCTGTTTCTGACTCCCCTCTTCAGACATCAGACTCTATACTGGAAAGCTTCTCATAAACATGTCCGTTGCTCGAGCCATTAAATGGTCTCTGTCCTTGACCCATTCCTAACCCATCCCTTGCAGACAGCAGCTTATTGTTGTTAGGTCCTCCACTGTGGTGGTTGATAAGAGGCCCGCCCAGACATAGGTCCTTGGGGAACCGAGGGGCCACATTGGACAACACCCCAGAAGTTGCGGAGGCAGGCAAATAGGAAGTCACCCCCATGGAGCCCCGGAATTCAGCCCGACTGTTGTTGAGGAGCTGTGGTTGCTGCTGCTGTTGTGGCATCTGTTGCTGCTGCGGCTGTGCCTGCTGCTTTTTGACGTAGTATGATTTGGCACCATGTAATAGACACTGGTCATCGCCGAAGGTTGGGATGAATGGGTTCTGGTTCACCTTATCTGGGTAGAGAGATTTAGACAAGGAGTAAGTCCCGACCCCTCGGGTACCGCCCACACCTCCTCCCATCATGCCTCTATCCCTGTCCCTCATGTCTCTCTCACCCACGGAGCGACGGTGCAACCCACCTTCACCCCCACGGAATAAGCTAAATGATGAACCCCCACCCTTCCCTCTGTCCCCAAAATATGATGTCTCACGCTCCCCTCCCGCATACTGCTCAAACATCTGTGCGTAGGGGCTTGCGCCATCCATGTAGCGGTCTTTGTCTTTTAGGCTCACACTTCGGGGTGGAGGAAGCATTGATGCTCCGCCACTGCCTCCAAACCCACCCATCCTGCCCGCCCCTTCCTTCTGCAGCTCTACAAATGTGTCATAAGAATGCTGTCTGCGCAAAACCTTACCACCTGGGCCAAATTTCCGCCTCTGTACCTGGGTTTGGGCCCCTGTGCCTCCCCCTCCCTTTCCACTCTCCAGAGGGTGCTTGCCCCCAGTTTGATCCAAGAGGTGGTGGTTGTCCTCACTGATGTCATACAAGTTGCCCGGTTTCTTGCCCGAATCACACCGCTTGCAGGAGGCTGAACTAGGACGGCTTGAGATTTGTCCACTCCCTCCACTGGTTCCCCCTACTCCGCCTCCCCCATGCATGCAAACTGGCTTGCTTCCTCCACTTCCAACCCCTCCACTGTGGCAATTGCGACATTCCCAATCCCCTCCGGCCAACCCTCCCACGCCTCCGATGCCTTTTTCCCAGCATGCATGGCCCTGTTGCCCAGGTGATCCTCCTCCCATTCCACCCTTACATTCTGTCTTCTTGGATTTACCTTTCAGGAAATCTTCCATGGGAACCAAACTAGTGCACGCTCCCCCAGCACCACCGCTACTAACTACTCCACTGCAACTGCTTCCGCCCAGTCCCACTCCTCCACCCATTCCTGGAGCATCACTTAAATCCAAATGTTCCCATGGGGTTGCCCCTTCCTTGGCTCGAAACTGGTCCACATAAAAGTCCCTCAAATTCTCTTTGTCTCTGAATAAATAGGAGGTGCAGTTACCACCTCTCTGGCTTTTGCGCTCCACGGGTGGGGTGGCTGAGCGGTGGGCTTGTGTTGCTGGATGATGGTGGTGATGATGATGGATTGTATGGTGGGGTCGTCTCCTGAAGCCAAGCTCAATCTCATCCTGCTCACGGCGAGATTTGGCAGAAGCGGGTCTCTTTTTTAAGCTGTCCCTGTACTGTTTGCGCCTTTTGCCATGCCCCTCGAGGTTCCCGTAGGTCACGGTGTGAGTGGAGATATCAGACACATCGGATCGAATGTTTCCATCATCCCCTCCTGATCCCACCCCACCTCCCCCGCAGTACCTGTCATGTCCTGCAATAAACCCTGAACTGGATGCCCCACCCTTGAAGGAGAACTTTCCATATAGATCAGGCAGGCCAGACTTGAAGCTTGACTGGGTTGGGTGACCCGCGATCAGGTCAAACTTTTCCCTGTTCCGATGTGTCAGTGACTGCCGTGGCTGGGTGGTGAAGATGGGCGCTACCCCTCCCCCTAAGCTGTCACAATCGTACCCACCCTCCAATGAACTGGCACTCCCTAAGCTACGAGGTCGATTAGGCAGGGGACCCGACATACCAAGAGCCAGTTCAGATCCCGTGCCCCCATGGTGGTGTAGATAATGATCCTGGTACAGGTTGCTGTCCTTCAGGTGCAAATTCCCAAAAGTCCTCTCCACTTCGCTTACATAGTCGCTGAACATGTTGTCCTCTGGCAGGTATGGTGGAGGCTTGCAGTCTGTGTGGCCTACTAAGCTGCGCCGGTGTTCACTGATGTCATAAACGGCTGACTCACGATGGCTGTAGTCCAATGCGCTGCGAGGAGAACCATTGACCCCAGGCACAGAGGTCATGTTTTTGGCAGTACGCAACAAACGGAGAATGTTGGAGTGGGTGTTGTTCATGCTCATGTTCATAGTGGCCGATGGGGAGTTAAGGGCTGATTTGTTCTCTTCAATCTGAACACCATGGATGCAACTGTAGATGCCCTGTTGGACAAATAAAATAATGGAAAGCAAAAACAAAGGAAAGGAGAAGGAACAAACAATGTGGGATTAGATTGTTGTTTAATGAAGTTTAATTAACAACAAACATTTTCACAATTCTGATGCTAAGTTCATGTCAAGTCGCAATGCTTAGTCTTTTGTCAAGTCCCTTCAAATCAGATCTCGTTTCTATAGCTTTTAGGTTTTCTAATTATTTTGTAATTACTGTTCAGTATACTATATGCTGTAGATTAGTCTTATAATGTATGATAGAGAACAATTATAAATGTGTATATATATATATATATATATATATATATATATATATATATATATATATATATATATATATATATATATATTTCAAGGGATTTCCTTTTATCAGGTTTAAAAAAAATTTAATCATTGTCTTTACCCTTTTAACATTATGTGTACAAAAGAGAAAAGAAATGAGGGAACCAGAAAGGGATGAAAGGAGAGAGGAAAACAGATCAAAATATGTTCAAGAAAGAGAAATGGCAGGGGAGATAGAAGTTCTGATTAATGATAACAGGGTTGCAGTAACTCTGGTTTTGACTGACTATCAATGTCTTCAATCAATGTGAATTCAGCTGACACCACTGTGTCTACTCCTCTGTGTCTCTCCTTCATCATTGCCTTGACAAAATAATTACAATATTCTAATAAACCTCCCCAGCTCATTCACCCATGATACAGATTTACTGCTTTTTAGTCCATTTTTGTTTGTATTTTTAGTTGTATTTTATCAAACTCATTTCTTAATGGCAAATGTGTTATTGTAAAACTGGCTTGAAGTCAAAATACTTCAATGTCTTTTAAACTGCTGGGTGCTTCCATTTATATCCAGACCTATAAATGTTATGATGCACTATATAATGGAATGTCTATTTAGTAATTTATATACAAACCATGAAAACCATTTCATAACAAACAATAAATAAAAAATATGTAGAACAAATAGAATTAAAAAAACATTTCAAAGGCTAAAGGTTACTCTTCTACTGGCGGTCCATCCCTCTTGTGAGGCAACATGTCAGAAATGTTTCCTGTCTTGCTCTTAGTCATGCTTAATCTCTGTCCACTCTTGTGTATTTTTTCCCTCCTCTCTTTATGTTCCTCTTATCTTCTCTACCGTCTGTTTTTTTAGTTTTTTTTTTTTCATCCTTCCCACTGTGACTTCAGACTTCAATCGTGACCCTTCAGTCCGATTGGGTTGGAACATTCTCCATTCAGTGTTATCTCATGTCTCTTTCTCTTTCACTCTTTCTCCTGAGAGGTTCCTTTCTCTCCCATTTTGTATGTTGCCCCCCCCCCCCATTCATTTTAAATTCGTCTTACCTCAATAAGATGACCACAGAGCTAGTGTTCAAACATGCATCTACATCTCAAAGTGAATATATCTAGTAAGAAAATCGTTTTTCCTATGTCTGTACTTGTAGCTGAGGAAACTGGTCATACACATTTCCCTTGTAGCTAACAGACTACAGCAATAATTTATCCGTTTAGCCTCAATAATTTGTGAACTCCGGTAAACCCAGGTTTATGTTTGAGTCACTTGCCAGTTTGGTCACATAAACTGATATTTACTCTCTTTGTGTTCATCCCCGCCTTTATGTGGGCCATGGCACCACTGGCTTTAGGCATGATCTGATGTCTGAATGCCTAGAATGACAGAATGCTGCTCTGCACCGTTAGCTCAAGATCAGGGGTCTGTTTTATACAGTAATGTTGCATATGTGCAAAATGGGCATTGAAGTTTCCCCCACACACATAATAATGAAAGAAACAGAATGATTTAAATGTACAAAAACAAATATGTACCAAAATAAAATAAAAAGTAATGAAGCCTTCAAAATGTAATCATTTTCTAGGAGTTTGTGGCTTTTTCAGCCACAATTCAATTATAATATGAAGAAAACACTTTGCACATTTTATTTTGTTATTTTAGTTATCTGCAGATGACAGATAATATACATTTAAGACATTTTTTGACATCTTTTAAATTTATCTTGTTTTAAACTTGAAATGAAATATTTTCGAAATATATGTACAGTATTGTTCAAAATAATAGCAGTACAATGTGACTAACCAGAATAATCAAGGTTTTTCGTATATTTTTTTATTGCTACGTGGCAAACAAGTTACCAGTAGGTTCAGTAGATTCTCAGAAAACAAATGAGACCCAGCATTCATGATATGCACGCTCTTAAGGCTGTGCAATTGGGCAATTAGTTGAATTAGTTGAAAGGGGTGTGTTCAAAAAAATAGCAGCGTGGCATTCAATCACTGAGGTCATCAATTTTGTGAAGAAACAGGTGTGAATCAGGTGGCCCCTATTTAAGGATGAAGCCAACACTTGTTGAACATGCATTTGAAAGCTGAGGAAAATGGGTCGTTCAAGACATTGTTCAGAAGAACAGCGTACTTTGATTAAAAAGTTGATTAGAGAGGGGAAAACCTATAAAGAGGTGCAAAAAATTATAGGCTGTTCAGCTAAAATGATCTCCAATGCCTTAAAATGGAGAGCAAAACCAGAGAGACGTGGAAGAAAACGGAAGACAACCATCAAAATGGATAGAAGAATAACCAGAATGGCAAAGGCTCAGCCAATGATCACCTCCAGGATGATCAAAGACAGTCTGGAGTTACCTGAAAGTACTGTGACAGTTAGAAGACGTCTGTGTGAAGCTAATCTATTTTCAAGAATCCCCCGCAAAGTCCCTCTGTTAAAAAAAAGGCATGTGCAGAAGAGGTAACAATTTGCCAAAGAACACATCAATTGGCCTAAAGAGAAATGGAAGAACATTTTGTGGACTGATGAGAGTAAAATTGTTCTTTTTGGGTCCAAGGGCCACAGGCAGTTTGTGAGACGACCCCCAAACTCTGAATTCAAGCCACAGTACACAGTGAAGACAGTGAAGCATGGAGGTGCAAGCATCATGATATGGGCATGTTTCTCCTACTATGGTGTTGGGCCTATTTATCGCATACCAGGGATCATGGATCAGTTTGCATATGTTAAAATACTTGAAGAGGTCATGTTGCCCTATGCTGAAGAGGACATGCCCTTGAAATGGTTGTTTCAACAAGACAATGACCCAAAACACACTAGTAAACGAGCAAAGTCTTGGTTCCAAACCAACAAAATTAATGTTATGGAGTGGCCAGCCCAATCTCCAGACCTTAATCCAATTGAGAACTTGTGGGGTGATATCAAAAATGCTGTTTCTGAAGCAAAACCAAGAAATGTGAATGAATTGTGGAATGTTGTTAAAGAATCATGGAGTGGAATAACAGCTGAGAGGTGCCACAAGTTGGTTGACTCCATGCCACACAGATGTCAAGCAGTTTTAAAAAACTGTGGTCATACAACTAAATATTAGTTTAGTGATTCACAGGATTGCTAAATCCCAGAAAAAAAAAAATGTTTGTACAAAATAGTTTTGAGTTTGTACAGTCAAAGGTAGACACTGCTATTTTTTTGAACACACCCCTTTCAACTAATTCAACTAATTGCCCAATTGCACAGCCTTAAGAGCGTGCATATCATGAATGCTGGGTCTTGTTTGTTTTCTGAGAATCTACTGAACCTACTGGTAACTTGTTTGCCACGTAGCAATAAAAAATATACTAAAAACCTTGATTACTCTGGTTAGTCACATTGTACTGCTATTATTTTGAACAATACTGTAAATAGATCTCATTGTGAACAAATCATACTTGCTTATTTTAATTAATTTATTTTTTACTTTTGACCTTGTAATCAAAATGTCATATTTAGGACTTTTCCAATAATGTAGACTGCTAAAAACCCCACTCATTGCAAGTTCAGGTTCATCTGCTGCCATACTTTGTGTTCAACCCCCACATCTTGTAATCCAATCAAATAACAATGCATAGAACAAAGTCCCAAAGTTGTTGTTTTTTTGGATAAACGGTTACATTTGGATGTACGTCACAGTCCAGTAATAAGATCTGTCACTACTTTCATCATAAATTTAATGATAGGAAAGAAATTCTGACTGGAAAACAAGACCGACTCCAATGAAGAAAATGATTAGCAGTATAATATATTTCCTATCTGCACTCCTAATTTCCAATGCTTCACAGACTCAATAGGCTGTTGGCTCCAGAATAATAGTAAAATCTTTGTTGGGGTTTGTTTGCTTCAGATCAAAAGTTCAAAAGTAAACTTTCCACTCACCCTGCTGATGGAGAAGGTGATGCCGGGCTTGCCTGAGCACACACCCATAAAGCAGAATCGCAGTTGCCAGTAGAAGAGGTGCTCTGCGATGAATGTGATTAGGGACAGGGCCATTGCAGCTCCCAGCATGTAGAACACACCTGCCATGTTGTCTACATCCAGCTGACTGCTCATCACCTCATTTTTCTCATTGTGGCAGATGCCAGTCAGCCACAGGGCCTCAAGTTCCTCCATCTCACCTACAAAGAAGGACAAAAAAAGATTGCACTTTCGAGCATTTGAACGTGGGTTAGAAAGAGAGTGATTGTTTGTGCATCTTTGAATTTTTACTTTCTGCCTCTCCGGCTTGTGTGTTTTGTGTGTCTGTGGGCTTTGAGTGCTCTCAAGCTTTACTGTTAGCAGACGTGTCTGTTCACGTTTGTCTATCCCTGACGATTTCAATGCGTTTCAGCACTGCATTTATTTAGAGCCCCCACAAAACTGTGCACAGTAAACAAATTACGGCCCCTGCGAAGTGTAACATTTGTCATGATGGATTAATCCAACTCGTACACACTGGAGCACTCATCTCATTGATGATTGCTTTTGGGTGTCACTTGGGATTTGATTCCCAGCTCTAATAAGGGCCCTAAGGAGCCTGACAGCCTGCATAGGAGGGGACAGGATCAAAATCAAAAACACCAATCTGTGTTCTGCAGGTCTGTCTTTAGGGACAAATGCAGATACATACAAACATACTTTTTCTCATACTCAAAAAAAATCACTGTAAAATAAAAAAAAGGATCCATACATTCAGTTGCTACAATTCTATGCCACACTAGGAGCTGTAGTTGGTGACCTTAGCTTTCAAATCAGTCGAAAACCAACACCTATGTGAAGGTGAATGTGCATGCGGGGTGTTCACATGCTGTGCCAGTGGATTTATGTGCACCTTCATGTATATGTCACACAGTTGATGCCTTCCCAGTGTCCTTTTGAGATAATACAAGTGCCTCCTTGACACTTGCAAATATGACTCTATTCCTGCTACTGGCTTATATAACAACATGTGATACACTCAAATGTACCTTTCTGATTCCATACTGCTATCAGTGTGCTGAACCAAGGTGCACTGCCTGCTTGTCAATATGCATATGAACACTCACCTTGCTACTGATCTAATCTAATGTGTCCCGCATGCATGCATGAGGAATCATTAAGTAGGGCATATATATATATATATATATATATATATATATATATATATATATATATATATATATATATATATATATATAGATCTCTTTAGAAAATGCCATATTAAGTGTCTAAAATTGTTAACACTGTTTATGTGTATGGGGTGCATAGGGCATTTTCTGCATGTGTCTTTGGATGTGTTCCAGCTTGTCATCTCAAATTCAGTTTGGGAAAGAGAGGATGATTTCTAGAAATGGCCCCTGGATCTGGATCGCTAGGAAAGCACTCAAATCAAACTAAATTAGAAATGTGGAGATAAACACTTTTCAGTGCTGTACACCTACTGCTGGTACAGTACAGCTATTATAGTTCATTAGTATTAGTATTCTATATATATTGTATACTAATTACAAATACTAATTTACTCGATTTAAAATTTTTTAAATATAATTGATTCTTGTGAATGTAAAACTGAATTGACTTCAGTGTCATATGATCCTTCAGAATATAATATCCAGACTTGCTGCTCAAAAAAAACAAAGACAAATAAAAATTATTATTATTAGTGTTGGAAACTGTTGTGCTGCTTAATATTTTTGTGGAAGCCGTGATAATTGTTTTCAGAATTCTTTGATGAATAGAAAGTTCAAAAGAACAGAATTTATTGCAAATAGAAATCTTTTTGTAACATTATAAATGTCTTTACTGATAAATCTGCTCAATTTAATGCATCCTTGCTGAACAAAAGTATGTTTTTGATATAAATGTATATAATTGCAACAGTAAATTAGCTTCATACAGTATAAGCAAATCTCATATTCCCATCGACGACTTAAATTTGTACATTGCTTATTTACCTAGGTATATGTAATGCAACTATGTTTTTTAATAATAATGAATGTCATATCCATTGTGCAAACAGACTTATATGAAAGAAAACTTAAAAACACCTTTAGCTTTACTTTTGTATAACCTGTGCAACCTGTGTAAATTATAGTAATTTATATTATTACAAAGCATATTATGAGAGGAGTCCTTGATTTGATGAGTACATATTCACTTAATCATGCTTTAACAGAATATTCTCACACAAAGGAAGCTTTGAAAAACAGGGTGCCATATTGTCACACATCTATCGTTACAATTTTGTGGCATATTTGTTGGCATTCCTAAAAGACAGTGTCGGTACTTGTCATCTCTTGCCAGGTATTCCACAAAACTGTTGCCTTGAGGGCACATTGAGGATCATGAGAAGAAGTGAATGAAGTAAAGCTGTGAATTCTCTACACATTCACGCCACTTTTGTAAACTGGATTTAATCGAAAAAACACATTTTTCTGAATGAAGACTTCTTAATGAATACTAATTCATCTTATTCATTAACCACCCTTAATCCATTTTAAACAAGCACCGTCTGCTATCTTTTATGGTTATAAAAGATAGCAGACGGTGCCTGGATAAAATGGATAGGTTGACCTATCAGAGTAAGCCCCGCCCCCCTTAGTTACTGTTTCTTCCTCAGACAAACAAACAGAGTTGCTCACTCTCTTACAATGACAGCTACAAAAGAGTTTCGCCTGTGCAACTGATACTCGACTGTCATTGGCTAATCTGCATTCGAGGGGAGGGGCTTACCTATAGGTAAATTCTCTCGCTGAATTCTTTTTAGTGAATCTGATGCTAAAACAATGTAGACAACAAAGATTCTTTGTGAATTTCCCCTAAATATCTTAAATCTTTAACTAATTAATGCAGATTAAGACTGGTGGCTAATTCATCATATAAATAACAATAAAAATAAAAAATAAGTTTTTACCATCTCCAAAGAGCTGCAGAATGGCAAGGTCCACTGCCCTCTTCCAGCCTGAGTCTTTTTGAATGGCAATGCCATACCCTGTAGTAGCAAAGATATAACCACTGCCGATGGTCACCAGTTTACAGCCCTCATCACGTCCAGCCATGTAGTTCAAGACCGCTGCATCGTAGATGAATGCATCCAATTTACTACATGGAGAGGGAGACGAGTCATATGTTAAAATGTTGGTAAGGCCTTGTCAAAAATGTAACTTTGGCAAACCAGTGTTGTTTTAGAATCACTGATATATTTATATTAGGGCCGGGACTTTAACGCGTTAATTGAGATTAATTAATTACACAAAAAATAATGCGTTAATTAAGATTAATTAATTACAAAAAAATTTTTTAATAACTTATTTTTGCACCGCGGAACGTTTTTTGAGTTTCGGCGGACCGATTATACTGGAGCACCAACTAGAGTTCGCATATCACGGCAGCACATGATCGAACCTCAAGTATCACCTCAACGCAGAACATATAGCAGCTATCGTGGACTTTACACTTTATGTTGAACTATGTATTATTTTGTTGGTGCAACTGGCACTTTATGTTGAACTCTTTATTGTTTTGGCCAAGGTTATTGAGAGTTGGACTTAGTATGTTATGACCTCTGAAGCAACAGAGAGAGGTTTTCTAATAGTCAGGGTTTCCAATATTCTGAATGTACTTGACAGTATTGTGTTTTACTTAAAAAAACAGTTGACAGAAGGTTCCAGCACCTATAAGCTTCCTGAATTTCTGAAACATACCATTTCTAAATAGTTTCTTATTATGCTATTGCTACACTTAATGGCAAAAATTGCACTGGTCTGCTAGACTTGGTTGAACAAAAATAAACAATATTTTGTTGCTTAAGCTTATGTATTCAGTCAATATTCAATGGTATACTATAAATCCCTGTGAAAAAAAAAAAAACTTATCACTGTTCTCAGGCCAAATATTTATATGCAATTAAAATGCGATTAATTTCGATTAATTAATTACAAAGCCTCTAATTAATTAGATACATTTTTTTAATCGAGTCCCGGCCCTAATTTATATACTTTTTGTCATTATTTAGAGTTTATGTTTTATATTTATATCTTACATGTTTTTTTTCAAATTTTAGTAATTATGTTTTGTCACTTTTATTAGTTTTAGGGCCCTATAATACACCCGGTGCAATGCGACGCAAAGCGCAGCGGAAGTGTGTTTGCTAGTTTCAGTACAGCAGCGTTTGCATTTTCTCCTCCAGCGCCACGTCGTTTAATTAGCAAATGCATTTGCACCCATCTGTGCACCCATGGGTGTGCTGACCTAAAAAAGTGGTGTGTTCAGGCGCATTGATAACTCATAGCTATTTTAAAAAGCTGAAAATAGACTGCGCTATAGACCAGCTCAAACCTGGTCTAAAGTCTGGCGCAATGTTTTTTCTTTGTTATTTAAAGAGCGTGTTAGTATAGTATGGAAGGCATTTTCTGCCAAATTTAAATAAATAAATTAAATGATTAAAATGAAAATTAAAACCAGATTAACGATTTCATTACAGAAAACTGTACGCAAAATATGTGACAAAATTGAGAATTAAATTAAATGATTTGATTTTCACAGTTACATCCCTGTCAAATTGAAATATAAAATGCAATTGGTGATTTCACATTTGATTTTCAATACAGTCTCGAGGCAAGACTGCCAATATTAAAATGAAAAGCCAAACGTGAAAAATAAACTACAAATGTAGTTTTTACAAAGCTATTTATTAACGCTCACGCAATAATGGTGACACAATTCAAATTTAAATGTAAATTTTACTTTTCATTTTAACTCCTCTTTTATTTAAGTTTTCGTTTTCATTTTCAAAGACAGCTGCATGCAAATTATATGTTAATGAGTGGGTGTGGCTCAATTACGCTGTTTCGTGGAGGAGCTCAAATGGCGGTTATGGCCACTAGCAGCAGAATTAAACCAGCTAGCAAACATTTCGGATGATGATGACTTCATTTTGCTACGAGTTGAATCTATATTGGATACACTTGGACATTTTGCAGCCATCACAAACTCCGATGTCGATCCTCGAGTTATAATAGTCTTAGTGAGGTTGTGCATTTTCCGGGGAGTCTGGTCGGCCAGTTTGGTAAAATTGGCAAGATATTCGACTTTTCCGGATCAATAACTCGCGAGCAAAACGTTTTTGGTACACGAATTATGCCTCTTTTTACTCGTAGTGATGTAGTAAACGAGCTACAAGCGAGTTTGCCTGAAACAAGCTTTCTTCCGCTCTGTACAAAATACGTTGATCTCAATGCGCTGGCGTATGAGAGACAAGTCCTAAGGGACCGTCTGCAAAGTGCGAAATGCGAAAAAGGTTACTAATAAAATACTCAATAACTTCACAGTAACACACTGTAGTGTCACCAAATTCAGTTCACACATCACTGCTCTCCTGCTGCTTATACTACAATGTTGGTTTTAAAAATAGTTGCTTTTGCACAATTTTATGATTTTTTTTATTATGAAAACGTCAATAACTTTACTGTAACACACTGTACTTTCACCAAATTCAGATCACACATCACTGCTCTCCTACTGGTTATACTACAACACTTATATTGAAAATAGTTGCTTTTGCACCATTTATATGATTTTTTTTTTTATTATGAAAAACAGTTAATAACTTTACTATAACACACTACTTTCACCAAATTCAGTTCATACATCACTGGTCTCCTGCTGGTTATTCTTCAACAATCATTTTGAAATTAAATGATGTTGCACATTTTGTATTATGAAAAATAATTAATAACTTCACCGTTATGGAACATAATAGTTAATAACTTTAATGTAACACACTGTACATTCATCTGATTCAGTTCACACATCACTGCTCTCCTGCTGGTTATACTACAACTTTCATTTTGAAAGTAATTGCTTTGGCACAATTTTCATGCTTTTTTATTATAAAAAATAGTTAATAAATTCACCATTATTGGACATAATAGTTAATAACTTTAATGTAACACACTGTACATTCTTTAAAATCAGATCACACATCACTGCTCTCCTGCTGGTTATACTACAACACTCAAATTGAAAATTATTGCTTTGACAAATTTTTTTATGATTTTTTTAATTATTAAAAATAGTTAATAACTTTACTGCACTGTATATTCATCAAACTTTTATTAGTGTTTTTATATTCAAAACAAGTGCTGTAGTATAACCAGCAGGAGAGCCGTAATGTGTGAACTGAATTTGGTGAAAGTACAGTGTGTTACAGTAAATGTATTAACTGTTTTGCATAAAAAATCATAAAAAATGTGCCAAAGCAATTACATTCAAAATGAAAGTTGTAGTATAACCAGCAGGAGAGCAGTGATGTGTGAACTGAATTTGGTTGAAATACAGTGGGTTACAGTAAAGTTATTAACTATTATGTTCAATAATGGTGACTTTATTAACTATTTTCCATAATAAAAATCATAAAAATGTGCCAATGCAATTACTTTCAAAATTAAAGTTGTAGCATAACCATTCGGAGAACCATTATGTGTGAACTGAATTTGGTGGAAGTACAGTGTGTTACAGTACATTTATTAACTATTGTTCATAATTAAAAAAAATTCATCAAAAGTCTGCCAAAGTAATTCCTTTTAAAATCAAAGTTGTGGTATAAACAGCAGTAGAGGAGTGATGTGTGAACTGAATTTGGTGGAAGTACGGTGTGCTACAGTAAAGTTATTAACTATTATGTTCAATAACAGGTGAAGTAATTAATTATTTTAAATAATAAAAAATCATACTTTTGAAATGAGTGTTGTAGTATAACCAGTAGGAGAGCATTGATGTGTGAACTGAATTTGGTGAAAGTACAGTGTGTTACAGTAACGTTGTTGACGTTTTCATAATTAAAAAAAATCGTAAAATTGTGCAAAAGCAACTATTTTTAAAACCAACATTGTAGTATAAGCAGCAGGAGAGCAGTGATGTGTGAACTGAATTTGGTGATACTACAGTGTGTTACTGTGAAGTTGTTGAGTATTTTATTAGTAACCTTTTTCGCGTTTCGCACTTTGCAGACGGTCCCTTAGGACTTGTCTCTCAGACGCCAGCGCATTGAGATCAACGTATTTTGTACAGAGCGGAGGAAAGCTTGTTTTCAGGCAAACTCGCTTGTAGCTCGTTTACTACATCACTACGAGTAAAAAGAGGCATAATTCGTGTACCAAAAACGTTTTGCTCGCGAGTTATTGATCCGGAAAAGTCGAATCTGTGAATATCTTTGCCAGTTTTACCAAACTGGCCGACGAGACTCCCCGGAAAATGCACAACCTCACTAAGACTATTATAACTCGAGGATCGACATCGGAGTTTTGTGACGGCTGCAAAATGTCCAAGTGTATCCAATATAGATTCAACTCGTAGCAAAATGAAGTCATCATCATCCGAAATGTTTGCTAGCTGGTTTAATTCTGCTGCTATACTGGCCATAACCGCCATTTGAGTTCCTCCACGAAACAGCGTAATTGAGCCACACCCACTCATTAACATATAATTTGCATGCAGGTTGTCTTTGAAAATGAAAACGAAAATGAAAACTGAAATAAAAGAGGAGTTAAAATGAAAAGTAAAATTTACATTTAAATTTGAATTGTGTCACTATTATTTCGTGAGCGTTAATAAAGAGCTTTGCAAAAGCTGTATTTGTAGTTTATTTTTCACGTTTGGCTTTTCATTTTAATATTGGCAGTCTTGCCTCGAGACTGTATTGAAAATCAAATGTGAAATCACCAATTGCATTTTATATTTCAATTTGACAGGGATGTAACTGTGAAAATGAAATCATTTAATTTAATTCTCAATTTTGTCACATATTTTGCGTACAGTTTTCTGTAATGAAATCGTTAATCTGGTTTTAATTTTCATTTAAATCATTTAATTTATTTATTTAAATTTGGCAGAAAATGCCTTCCATAGTATGGGCGGGTCCACAAGCACATACACACTGCTTATTAAACACAGGGACGCACAGCATACAAATCCGTCATAGCACGAGTGCAACTGGCTCTTAAACGGAATGGAACTTGAAACTCTGATTGGTTTATTGCACATTACGCCCAAAAAACACCCATTACTCATTAAGAGAACCATTTTTCCGTGGTTAAAATAGCAAAAGTGGATTTGGATATGCCTTGAGTGCACCTGCGCCATGCGCTTTACACTTTGTGTTTAGATCATTAAAATAGGGCCCTACGTTTTTTTTTGTCTGTGTAGTTTTTATTAAGTTATAGTTGATTTAGTTACTTTAGTCTTTCATCTTTAAACAATGAGTAGTTTTGATTTGGCAACTAGCTGAAATCAAGTAAGCTTTTGTTCTAATTATTATGCATATTTTATGAGCTCGTCTTAAGTGAGAGACTACATGGAATTTGTGATTTTAACAATGTATTTTTTTTGTCTGTAGTTTTTAAGGTCTCATTAGTTAATGTTAAAGTATTACATAAGCATTAAACAAGCAATGCATTTGTTACAATATTCATTCATCTTTATGTTAGTTAAAAACTGTTCATTGGTATAATTAAATAATATAAACAGATAGCTACTTTTGATTTTAATAATGTATTAGTGAATGTTGACATTAAAAGTAACTAAGATATTCTGAATTATTTTTCATTGTTAGTTCATGTTAACTAATGTTAACAAATGGAACTTTATTCAGTTCATTTTTTCTCAAAGTGTACTCATTTTCCTTCATTAAAACGTTTTAAACCTATTCACTTTTTATCAGTTTTTTTTAAATGATGTATGCTCAAATGGAATAAAGACTCCTAATAAATGCTTTTATGTAGCATTTAAATTTTTTTACATAAAGTAGGTTGCATCCAATCAGCTGCCATGTTGAGACTACATGACCAGCTAAAAACCATTAGCCTTATCCTGGTAAAAGTTTCAGTCAGCCCAACATGATAGTCATATCAACCAGCACAACATGAACAAAAAAATTACTGAGTGTACCTTTAAAATGTACACTATTAGTCCTGATAAAATAAAGGACAGTAAAATAAAATCATTCTTTACCAATCAGCATCTTCATACAAAGTCCCTTCAGGATGCCTCCACCCACCCACTTACTGACACACTGTAGTTACTGCTGTCCTACAAGCTTTTCATCTCCCTGTCTTCCCACCCTTTATATTCTTTTCATGCAGATATCATCTCTCTCTCTTCGTTCTCACCCCGTCTTCAGGCTGTGGAGGGCCTCGTTTACGTTCTTCTGGTGGAAGCTGGTCATATAGGAGTGCATCTCTTTGTAGTTGTTCCTTATGTTTCTCTCTGTGCTGCCATTGGGCACAGTACCAAAGCGGAATGGAGGGGAGAAGTCATTCGGATGTTGAAACTAAATAAAAGAGAGAGAAATATATATATAGACACATATATAACTCAGCGGTGTCCACATTGTCGATGAACACTCGAGGGACAGAGTGTGAGGAGAGGTGTCAGATCTTTTTTTCCCCACCATTCATAATATAACTATTTCCAGTGTAAACACACAGACTATGTTCTCTACACACTCAAAGCTGCGCCAGACATAAAAAGTAAAGCATGACTTGGAGTAAAAAACAAAATCTAACCACATTAATTATTAAAGAAGCTACAGCACCCTTAGAGTCAAATCTTATTTTCTGTTTCATAACGGTTGGCTAATTCACATTAGCCCTTTTTTTTTGTTTTGTTTACACGCGAAGATGACATGGAAAAATTAATAATCATAATTACCACAAAACCAGTCAGCATGTGTTTGCCCAAATATGTCATCAGTCATCAGAGGATCATAAACAGTAATATTAGGATGTCATATGCAAAACTGTGCAGTGTAAAGCATGCATGAATTCACTTATGAACAAAAATTATTCAATGTTAAAACCATAAAGTAGTAAGTAACATTTTTAAATCACCAGAGCCTCAGAAAACCCACAAATGGCTTACACATAGCTGCATTTGCACATTAAAGAACAGAAGAACATTTTATAACATCAAAACAAATTACACAGTGCACCTTTACTATTTAATAATTTATTGGCTAGTCTGTGCAAATTAACCTTAGCTGTTTAACACCAAGGATAAAGTAGTGTCTGTGGTATCAATTCAAGTCACGTTCAGTTCAAGGCAGCCTTTGGGGGGAAAAAAACTGCTTTTTATGTTCTGGAGGTGGAATAGATCAAATTTTTTGACAGTAGGATAAATGAGATCAATAAGTACTATATTTTTAATAAGAGCACATGCTGTTAAATTTGACCAATAAGCCCTGTTACCTTTTTATCACTCAGACCCGTCACCTGGTCCACATATTCCTCTTGAATCATAAATGCGGCCAGGTTGGCAGTGTAGCTGGCCAGGAAAATCACAGCGAAGAAGGCCCACACCGAGACCATGATCTTGCTCGTAGTGCCTTTGGGGTTCTGCACAGGCACAGAGTTATTGAAGACCAAACCCCAAAGAAGCCAAATAGCTTTTCCAATGGTGAAGGAAGGACCGCCAGGCTCTGAGGGTGTGTAAAGAGGTAGAGAAATTGAAATAGAGAGTTATTACTTTATAATTTAATAGGAATAAGAGAGGAGTAAATGGGCAGAGGGAGAAAATCCATGATAAGTAGCCATAAATGAACTATTCAGTTTTGATTTTAGTCAAAAGAATCAATAATATTCAGTAGGGGTGTAACGGTTCACAAAATTCATGGTTCGGTTCGGTTCGATACACTGATGTCACGGTTCGGTTCAGTACGTTTTAGATACAGCAAAATGTAAAAACATCTCAACTTTTCAGAATGCCGCAAGCGCACCGCGGGTCATGTGACAAGAACTAACCAATCAGCTTCATCCTTTACCGTAACAACGGCTGCATCCGAAAACTGAAAAATGCTGCCTTCGGAGGATGCATTCCAAGGTAGGAAGACATCAAGGCACGTCCGAAATCAATGTCAGCTTCATTTCCTGTCTCCTGAGATGCCTTCATCTGGTCGGTTTTTGAAGGCAGCATAGATGTATCCTTCGGTGCCTTTGATATCCCACAATCCTGTGCGTTCCATTCTGTGACCGTTAAGCCAAAAAATAAAGATGGCGTCTGAAAGTTGCGGTCGGTGGTCAGTTTGTGTGTAAATGTATGTTTCTGAACAACGTTTCAGATCTGAGGGGGCTTTGCCCCCTTTTGCCCCCTTGTGGCGCCGGGCCTGCCAGATACTGACACACTAAGGTGATGTCGGCGTAAATGAGTTGATGTTTCAAGTATTCCCGCTGGTGTTGTTTTTTTTTTTTTTTTTATTCCCGCTGGTGTACCCTATTGTCATGTAGCAGATGCGACCGTTGTTTTTTTATCCACCACTCTCTTGCCATCACCATTATAGCTTACAGGGAATCCAAAGTGCACCCAAACACCAGACCTGTTGGTTACTGGAGGATCTTCTATTTCTGGTCTGTTAAACGCATTGGCCACCGCGTACCGTGCATGAACTGCTCACTCACTCAGCGCGTACTGAGTGAGCGAGCGCCTGCGCCTGACTGAGTAGCGTAACATAAACATAAGTTGGTGTTTTTTTCTTCTTCGGGGGTGTCAGGGGCGTTGCCTGTTACGTCGTTTGGGTTATTGGGCTACCTTGTTGAACGGATATCATTATATTTCACTTTTTTTTTTTTATATATAATTAATTAGTTCAATAAGAATACGCGTATCGTTACACCCCTAATATTCAGACAACCCAACCAATACAGCACAGAAATGTGGATCTAATGTACAAAAACTAAAAGAAGAGGTTATATATATATATATATATATATATATATATATATATATATATATATATATTTAATGACTATAACTATTAGCAATTTTTAGATGGCTAGAAAATGAAGACATAAAGCTAGATATACAAACTGTATGCTGGTGTTATGTATAAGGGCTTTAGATGTGTGTGTGTGTGTGTGTGTGTGTGTGTGCACCTCGTCCATCAGCCAAGCAGCGATTATAGCCAACAGGACTGAAGTACTCAAAAACGAAGACAGCCACGGCTGAAACTATCAACAGCATAACGAACATCATTACCCAGACATCAGCGCTGAAGGGCTCTGAGTGCAAAAAAAGAAGGGGAATGAAATCAGGAGCACACTTGAAGTTAGAATTTGATCTTGGATGCCATTACAGTGTGTATTTAGTACTAACCTAAAAAGGCAGAAGGCGACACTGTGCCATTGCTACGAGAGACCATGACACTAATCCCAGTCTCTATGAAGGGCACAGAGAAGTCAATGACCTCTGACCTCTCTTCATTAATGGTCAGGGACCCGACTGCCATGTGGGCATTCTTCAACACCACCTAGACATGAGGAAAAAGGGCAGTTACACCGAACCTGGACTAGTCTAGGCATGCCGCAACAGTGTGAGAAGAAAAGGGTGAAAGACATAGAAAATGGAAACTATTGAATGAGAAAACCAAGACTGTGAGACCAAGGAAGCCAGAAATCAGGTTACTTCCTACAGTGGGCACTGTAGCTTTTAATAGCCATTTCAACTTCTTTTCAACCTTTCCCTAATCACCGCTTCCCCAAACCCTTCACTTGTTCAGGTATATTAAGAGTTACATATAAGGGGCCTCCGGTGATTTAGGAAAATGGGCCAAAACAGAGTTAATAAGGTGAATGTATGCTACAGGAACGATTTGTCTACATCAGGCTGACTCAAGGGGCCACAAAGCCGGATCTCTTTAGCCTTGAGGGCTGCACTCCTAATTTTATAGTGCCTCTGTTATATCAGAAAGGCTACTGAGTGTTATACACTTACACAACCATGTATCAACCTAAATCACTTCCATTATAATCAATGAAGCTGTACTGTAAGCGCTCATCTGTGGCACAGTTTGTTATAGATTTCTGCTTGATGTCAGACTTTTTAAAACTGCACTGTGGATTTACCACGTTATGTAGCAGAATCTGGAAAAACAGGCGGGCCACAAGAATGCCCTGTGGGCTGCATGTCGAGTAGTGCTATTCTATATCCGATTTTCTTTCTCTGCTTTTTTAAAATATGAGACTATATTTTGCATATTTGCTTGATTATATGTTGCGTTATATCATCTATCACTGAACATGAGCATGTCTTGGAGCATTAGATCTCGTAAAGACATTAAGTAAATATAAAGCAAGCTACCATGAGTCTGTGGCTCCAAATGTGGTGCAGTTCTCAGAGTTTTCCTAAGACTAGGACCGAAAGGGAACTGCATAACATTCATTTCAACAGTGGATTTACATATGATCCTGTAACTCATATTATTTCTCATCTGAATTAATGCACCAGCTGTATTTTCCCTTGGGCTTGTGCAAACTCACTCGCACACATTTCCTCTTTCTTTCATCTGTTCTTGTCATGAGATATACTTTTCAGAATTTCATTTATATATATATATATATATATATATATATATATATATATATATATATATATATATATATATATATATATATATATAATAAAAAAATCCATAGATGTTCCAGAACTGTTCTAGTGGTTACTGTACACTTATGCATGAAAGGTTATTGTCGTTAACTAAAACTAAACCCACAAAAAAGTTAATTATTTGTAATTAATAAATGAAAACATTAACTGAAATAAAATATAAAATAACAAACACACATACACACACATACGAATACATAAATAAAATGAAATCTTAATAAATTTATATAGAAATTTTAAAATGACAAAAAAAAAAACACAATAAAATTACTAAAACTTAAACTTAATAAAATAAATAAATTCAAAATATTAACAAACACTATAATACTTGTAGTATATCATATATATTGAATATGCTCCTCCCATCCATCATATGCAGGGTTATGGTAAAACAGGAAGAACAAAAGTGTTTGATCCAGCAAGCTCTTGAATGAGAAACAACCTGCTGTATTCAACCCAATCTCTGTGTTTGATGAGAACGAGAGGTTTTTTACTAGAAGAATTCTGAAACTAACCTCTCCGACCATGCCATTCCATGTGCCGTTGATCTTTTTGCCATGCTTCCCATTGGTCACCAGGTAGAGATCGTAGGTGAATTTTACAGTCTTGGCAATCTTTTTGAGGATGTCTATACAGAAGCCCTTGCAACAGCGTTTAATGTAGATCCCCGAATCTCTTGTCTGATTTCTAGAAATAGGAAAAGTTGAGAAGATTAATGTGAGCACACAGGAAGTAATTTTTCTAAATACCGAAGACAGTGTTTAACAAATTTTGCCTTAGCTGTTCATCAATCCTTAATCAAAATACCATTTCCTAATAAATCTGCATCTGAAAAAATCAATCAATGAGTCAACACAACATCAAAATGACTAATGAACACTGCACTGACTATTGCATTGACTACACTGGAACCAAAGACGTAAATTTGTCAAAATGTACATTAATCCCAGATCATTTCTAATAATAAATGAGTGTTTTAGCAATAATTTATTACAAGAATGCTAAATGAATTTAACACTAATTTAACAGATAGTTTATAATCAGTATTAAAAAGAGACATAAGCCACCAGTTTAATCCATTAATAAATCTGTTTTACATTAATAGTTCAATACTGTATACACCACACTTTCTTACTATATGATAAAATCTGGACCTGACAGTGACAGAACACCTTGAACTTGAAAACTGAATGGAGGATCTGTACAACATAGAGCTCTCATGAGACAAATCTGCATTTTGGCAGTGAAGATTAATGACTGATCTCATATTGATCTCATGCAATAACTGATTTTAGATAGCAGATTTAAGATATTTTACCTATACTATGTAGATTTATCCATCTTGGATATGGTTAAGAAAATCTTCACAGAAATACAGACAGCTTGGTATGCCTCAGACCACCGAAAAAACAATAATTTTTTCACTTTTCTAATTTGGTCTATTTGGTCACTTGGTATTTGGACTTTTTACTAATCCTACAATCTTCTGTTTATTTCCACATTTAAATATTTTCACTGTCCGTTTTTTTGGACCTCACTGTATTCATCTGTGATTTAGACAACATTTTCAGTATACAACTTGTAACATCTGCTGTGAAATCGGAGACGAATCTGAATTTTGCACCAAACCGCAGCACTTTTTCTGAATATTTGCACTGAATATCATATCTATTCTTATTGGATTCTCACTGGATTTTGAGCTGTTTTCTGCACGGCACTGTATTCCTCATGCAGGTGCCACTGAGGGGGTCAACATCCTCCACAATAACAAATGGAGCCTCCTCCAGTGTAACAATAGACAGGTGGTCGTCCTCCCGCTCCCCAGCATCCGAGTAGAGCTCAAACCGAGGCCACACGTGGTACTTCATTGACAGAGACCCATTCTCCCATTTACCGACCTGCGAAAGTGTAAAGAGGGCAAGATGAGAGCAGAATACGAAAGAAGGATAATGAGTGAGATAATGAGAGGGTGTTGAGGTTGAAGTGGCTAGGATTGGATTAGTGCAGACTAAATTTGAGGATGGCTGAAATCTTGAATTAAGATAAAGAGAGATATAGAGTAAATGAAGGTTGATAATTACATCAGGGAACTGCACAGTCATGAGTTAAGAGAAATTAACAAGCAAAATAGAGAAATGAGGAAAATTACCCACCCTTTCATACTGCCTCTCCTTATTTAACAGTATAATAACCAACTTTGGGTGCATCTGAAAACCATCCTCACTGAAGGAGAGGTTGCGCCCTTCAAATGTCACATTCATGAGGTACCTGAAGAGAAAACAGAGTGAATACATTAGACCAAACACATTTGGTGATTATTACCACAAAGGCACCTTCCTCGCTTAAACCTGTGTAGCATAAATATTTTCAGAACGAATCGAAGCAATTTACAGGATCCCTCAATGTCAGCATTTTACATGGCTTTCTGCTGTACCTAGTATATGGGTTCCTGCACACTATCCGCACATGTCCACACACATTTATAATGCAGGAAAGCAGGTTGGTTGCTAGAGGCTATAGCAAATTATATTCACAATGGCAAATGTGAATCTGGCAGCCTCCTGGTCACAAAACTACTATTATGACTCTTGAGGAGCTGGTAATAACATATAGTACTCATGAACCCAATAAAATATAATAATCCAGGGAAAAACATTTATTACGGAGTGATATTACATATCAGATTTGATAACTGATATCCTAGCTTTTAGTAAAAAGTTGCTGTTAATGTGTAGCATTTTTCAACATTATAATTATAAACCAGTTTGCTGCATCTCGAAACCCTTTGGCTTTGCATTTGCTTGGAAGGGATGCTGTAGATGAGACAGCAAGCACTGCATGATGAATAGTTTCATCCAAATGTCAAGTTTTTTTTTTCAAAAACAGCATGCTTCACCTCCATCACTTAGGAATTAATCCTTGTCACGCAACCTTAAGAACCAGAGCATCTTGACTACATTGCCTTAGATAGTTTTTGACATGTTCAGCCATAAACTGTTTATTTCAGTGTGGACAGCGATATCTATTGTAATGGTTTATTTACTAAGTGAACAGATCATACAAAGTTAGCAACAACAAAAAAAAGCCTTATTTACTGGTCCTCAAGCCCGGAGTGCCTCATGGCTCAGTATTTGATCCTTTTATTTTTTCTATCTACATCAGATCACCCTGCATTGCTATCTAATCAGATTGTAAATTTGATTCCTCCTCCTCACTGGCCCACCAAATTTTGTCAAATAACCCCTTCAAGTTCATACAAAATACTTTCGGTCGAGTTGTAATTAACCTCTGTTGTAATTAACCTCTTTCATGTCACTAACCTACTCCACAGACAAATTTGGGCAGTACTTAATGGACTGTCTGAGTCTAGTGACTCATCTTTACTGACCTCATCTAGCACTTAGACATCTGAACTGCATCAGCAATGATTTAGCATTCTTATATTGTTCTTCTTGTTGCCCTTTAGATCTAACTTAACACTCGATTTATTAGTATTCTTGGCCACAGTTCCAGCATTTGGCATATAGATGATATGTACATGAATTCATAATAAGATGTAAAAGAAATGAAGATTTATAATATATGAATACAAATATAAAGACAAAGAATATAATGTTATGGGAGACTACGGTGAGTAGTAATTAGAGCAATATATTACACAAATGTCTTTTTTTCTAGCAGTGATTTTTGGCTTCCTCTTAACAAAAATATCAATATCATATTTTGGCAGCACTTTTGTTTAGGGACCAATTCTCACTATTGACAAGTTGCTTATTAACATGCATATTGGCTGTTTATTAGTACTGATAAAGCACATATTAATGCCTTATATTGCATGACCATATTCTAGTTTCCTTAATACTACACAATACCTAAACTTTACAAGTACCTTACTAACTATTAATAAGGCGCAAATCAAGATTTTAGTGAGGCAGTAGTAGTTAATAGTTAGTGAAATGTGGAATTGGTCCCCAAACTAAAGTGTGAGAAATATTTTTAGTATATATATATATATATATAGACAGGAGTCAAATATATTTATATATTATTATATAATTATATACTTATTAATATTTTATAGTAAATTAGTTTCATTGATTAACTATAATCCAAACGTAACCAAATAATACTCAAAAGTGGAAAAGTGTGAGTGGAGGACAACTGTCTTTTTATTCATCATTTTTAAATGGACATGTTCTAAATTAAGATTTTTTTTACCAAAATATTGATAATTTTGTACATTGACACTTTTGCTATTTCATGAATTGTTATTTTATAATAAATCTGTGAAATTAACTGTATCTGTTTTTACTTGGAAATGATAGTGGAAATGTTAAAAGCTTTTCTGTAGCCAAGATGTTCAGAAATTGATTTTTGTACCTTGAGCAATATTACTGTATGTACGACAACCAGCCCCAGTGTTCCCAATAGATAAATAAGAAAAGGTGCTTAGATGGAGACACTTTTCTATTAATTCACCCTACTCTGTCAAGCACAGAACATAAATATCCCCACAGTAATAAAGCACATCGGCAATAAAACTTCATGAAACAGAATTGCATGCATAAGTCGTTTCCCTTTTCTTCCATCTGGGTGTAAAATTTATGACGTAGAAGAACTGACCCAATTTAGACAGTGACTGCAAATCAGTCTGTAGTCAGGTGTGTGTGTTTGTGCCCTTGAGTGCTGATACCCGCACAGATTTTCATCATAGCATGATTATCATGTATGTGTGTCAACAAGTTTTGTGTCAGAGCCAGTGAAAACTCTCTGGTGCACTCCTCGCTCTCTTGCCTCCATCTGTGGGCTGTTGTTGCCATGACAACAATAGGCCTCATGAAAAGACTCACCACACAAGAAATAAATATCTGCTCTAAACAAGACAGAATGAAAGAGAAATATGCACCGAGGCCAGAGAGCAGAATGACCAAATAAATAGTGAGTATTTCTCATGTATGTACAATACAGTGGAGGAAGACTGTAAAGCAATGCTGTACATCTATACATACAGAAGCCAACATAAAAAATGGGCTTCTGGGAGGAGGTATATAACATCTGGAGAAAGCTAATCGTTAGCATATCAATGGCATTCACAGGTCTGGCACAGGAGCCTCCAAAAGTATAGCATGTGACTTGAATTCTGATATTTTTCTCATGAGTGCTTGGAAGGTGCATGAAAATGACAACACTGCGCTCTTCACATCAAATACTAAAAAAACTCATTTACTGGCTCTCCACCCTGGAGTCCCTCATGGCTCAGTATTTGGTCCTTTAATTTTTTATTTTTTTTCAATTTACTTCAGATTAACCTGGAATGCAATATAATCATAGCTAATTTTGAATAGCTATCAATGGAAAAATACACTGTATGCCAACTTAATGGTGTATTTACAGCAACCACCAGCAGGGGCTAAATAAATCATTCTAACGAGTCAAACATAACCCATGATCTTTTACAACAGAACTTACAAAAGGTTTTGGACATGTATTTAAACACCAAGATATCCTTGTTAGCATGGTACATATAAAGTATCGATAAGACTGCCATAGTCATTTTTTGTTATATTAACACTACACTCACAAGAAAAGGTTCTATATAGAACCCGGTAGGGGTTCCCATCATGGGATCAATTTATGGATTTAATTTTCGTTATATTTTAATAAAATGTTACTTAAACAGATCATATAGATACTTTTTCACTAGGACAATTTTAATAACAATAAGGATAACACATCAAAGTATTATGTGATTATTTAAGACACTTTTATTAGGATTTACAATCACAAAAGCAATATAGAACACACAGCAATTCACAGTGCAACAGTTGACATAAATCCACTAACAGGACCCACCTTAAAAAAACCTTCCTATTCAGTGCACCTAAAATGTATAATTATTGTAGAATTTCTTTGATAAAAAGTGCAGAAAAAAGGTATGTCAGCACCAACCCCAAACTGCAAACAGATACGTATGAGAGGATGTGTGAGAAAGAGAGAGGGAGAGAGAGACCCACGAGCATATAAAATGCGTTACCATGGTGCCCACAACCATATCAATCACCAAGCAATCTGCTGTGTTGCCATGGGAACAGTAATCTCACCGATTTAGTGAGGGAGAAAGAGAGGAAGAGACATGGAGAGAGAGGCAGCATCTTTTGTACTTACAGTGAGATGCATGATGCAGCAAAGACGCATTTATCTGTCGCCATAAATACAAACAGATCGATATTGGACATGACAGCCAACCAGATTTATCGTATCCATCATTTTTCAGTTCTAGCATTGATCTGACATTAGAAAGCTCATCTTCAGGATTATCAGACACCCATTTAAAAGCACAGCCGTTCAAGGATCCATAAATTACTTGATCTCACATTCAAGGGTTTCCATTCATATTTCATTTTGGACCTGACATAACATCTCCTGGCTTGATACTGTGCCAATTCATGATACTTGTCAAGGCTGAGAAACAGCCTCTCGGGGTCAACAGGGAACAGCTTTAACAACCATCAAAATCTTGATTATAGGATTATATACATATATAAAAGCTAGTTCAAAATATCAATAAATACTATACTAAGTAATAATAATAAAGAAATAATACTAAAATATCAATGCAAGGTAGCAAACTCTTTCTCAAAAATATTCACTTGGAAATGTGAATAGTACAATAGTGCATTAACAATTAATTTTAAAATGGTAACACTGTCCAACAGTGACATCAGTGGATAAAGATTGAGGAGGAGGCAGTGTGTCTGGCCTCCCCTGAGCCCACGGGTGTCTGGCACATATTGGTTTCGCAGAGATCACTTGTTGAACTGGGCAAGAGAAGGCATGACCGACCAAAACAAACAAACAAACAAAAACTTAACTTGGTTGTTCTTTACATAAATAAAAGAAGTCCAGAGCTAGTGGTAATTCTTTTTCTTTAATATGTAGGTGGACCCAGCTTCAGATATGAATTTGAATTCAATGGCAAATCTGCACCTGAATTTAACAGCTAGATATTTTTTTTTAATATATTGAAAAAAAAAGAAGCTTTTTTCATGTAAAAGGTCATACAAGTTACATAAGGGTGAACATATGATCTTCAGTTTAAAGTTAATGATCTATGGAAGGTGCGATGTGATTGGACAGAAGAATTTGAAATGTGTGATATGATTGGCTGATTACTCAGTCAATGGGATAACACTTGCTCATGTTGTTCACAAATGGTCTGCAAATTGGCCAGGCAGGGTCAAACTATTGGAACTGGATGGACTAATTATAAAGTAAACAACTACCCTCGACATCACCACTTCTGGTCACATCACATCCGAATTGAAATGAACTTGAAATTACTTTAAATGATCTGTGGGTAAGCCGTTAGCACTCAGCTCAGTTAATTTAATACTGCACCTCTGTGTCGGCAACCTTCATGACAGCAACTGTGTTTATAGAGGATTAGCTGACTAATGGTCTGAAAATAATCTGACTATTAATAATAACAAATGACATATAAAATATGCTTTTTACTTTATATCTATAAAATTGCTTTTGAAGTAATACAAAAAGCGTCAACACATTTTAATGAGACTTGATGTGACTTGGTTTTAATAAACATTATGTTTATTAAGGACAGTTCACTGCAATATTAAGATTCTGTGACCATTTACTCTGAAACATAAAATAATTGATATGGAGAGTGTTTGTAAAATAAGTCGCTAAACAAGGTGTCTGTTTATTCGTGGGTAAACTGTCTAGTTAAAGGGATAGTTCCCCCCCAAAAAATGAAACTTCTGTCATCATTTACTCACCCTCCACTTGTTCCAAACTTTTAGGTTTCCGTCTTCTGTTGAACACAAAAGAAGATATTTTAAAGAATGTTGGTAACCAAGAAAGTTGATGGCAGTCACTGACTTCCACAGTATATATATATATATATATATATATATATATATATATATATATATATATATATATATATATATATATATATATATATACATATATTACTATGAAAGTCAATGTCTACTGTTTATTAACCAATATTCTTTAAAACATGTATTTTTGTGGTAAACAGTTGAATGAAATTCTTACAGATTTGGAATAACTTGAGGGTGAGTAAATAATGACAGAAGTTAAGATATTTGGTGGATTATGCCTTTGATATAAACAAACAAAACTAGTATGTTGATAATGTCAGGTAAATTGTGTTTCATTTTCCTGCAACTTCATAAACATCAACTGTAGCATGAATTTACAGTACATCTGATTAAAAGTCCCGCCAAAAGGGTGCTTTGTCTTCTCATTTGTGAAGACCACCTCACGTCACTGGTCTGGAGGGAAGGAGTCATGGCTGTTATGAGTCTGGAAGTAATTACAATGTTTGCCCACCAGCACTGGATTATTTTAATGCATCAACACGGGGGGACAATAATCTGCAGAGGATTTATAACGCATGAGGAATTATGACATCGTGATAGGAGTTCAACTAAACAGGATTTCAGATCGAACACAGATCGAATCATACTTTGGTCTCGTACCCTAAATTTAGAGCCACCCACAGTGCGATATATACATGATAGTGGATGTGGGCTGGGGAAGTGTGTATACATTTTTTTTAAGACTGTGTGTGTGTGTGTGTGTGTGTGTGTGTGTGTGTGTGTGTGTGTGTGTGTGTGTGTGTGTGTGTGTGTGTGTGTTTATGTATGCATTTTTAATTAAAGCAAGTTAAAGGCTCCTCGGTGAACCAGAGAATAATTACCTTTACCTACACAGGACACCATGTAATGATCAAACCCCTTCCCCAGGGAAACCTGTAGGCCTTTTAACACAGCAATACAGCACCAACACTAACACACTCTAATGGATAAACCTAAAACACACAGTGAAACATAGACACACACTTCCTCTCTGTGTAAAGGCTCACAAACACACTTTTGGGGATTGAGCTGTGTTTTTGAAAAGGCAGACAGTTCATGTTGTATTTTGTATTCTAAAAGTGTGAGAAAGCAAACAATACATGGAGACAGAAACAAAGTGTGTGACAGTGAGCAGAAAATAGCGAGATAGACAGAGAAAGAACTGTAAAAAGAAAGAATGCAAGGTTGAAGGGGTTCACGAGTGTACAACTGGTATCTTGACCTGCTTCTGAACAGTTATTGTCAGCGTCTTTCAGCAATGTCCAAAAGCATAATAAAAGCTTCCAAAACCACCTTATTAAACTTTCTGGGTGTCAGGTCTACTAGCCACCCAGTGATCCTGAGAAGGGCAGCCCGAGGGGCTACAATTAACTGAAGTGGAGGCAGCTTCACAAGCCTTGAGCACCTCAGAGGAGTCAAAGCATCAGAGAGACAAGCCACACAATCACACATGCGAGGGAAAACACATACAGAGTACACACACACACACACACACAGCAACAAACTTAGACACACTCACATTCATATTTTCAAGACTGGGGAGACTATATATACAGTAAGTTTAAGAGCAAGTCAATACAAAAAGAAACAAAATATATATTGTAATATTAAATAAGTAAATAAATACACATTTTAGAAAGTAGACATTTCTAACATTAAAAAATATTTTATATACAAAATTAATGTCTAAATGTACTCATTGTAAATTTATCCAATTTTAACAGTTACAAGGCTGTACAAATGCTACGGTAAAGACCTGTTCATTGGTTAATTGTTAGTTTTTTCTCATCAGTTGTTACCATGATTGTGTGTGTGTGTGTGTGTGTGTGTGTGTGTGTGTGTGTGTGTGTGTGTGTGACCCTGTGAACCTTCTATTATTATTATTATTCTATTTGTATTCATTTAAAATTTGCTTGTTATGAACTTTGATTCAAAACGTCGCTTTCTTGCCACCTGTGTATTTAAGGAGGTTTATCAGTATATTATAAAGTTTTTTTATTTAAAAAAACACGTTTTAGTAATTTTGAATATTAACATTATTTAACATTATTTTCTTTTACCTTTAAATTTAATCTGAAAAACCAGAGTTGCTGTTTTTCTGTAAATTTCACTGAAATGTAAACAGTGTAATATATTAATAATAAAAATGTAAAAGTTAGAATTCAGAAACTTTCAATGTCATTACCAAATGTTATCTTTTTTTTTAAATACAAAGTATTTGACAGTCATCAAAGGCTGAATCTATTTTAAAAATGTTAACGTGGAAATCAGTAGGGTGAAAAAATGCTAAAGGGTTTTAGAAAATCCATAAGCGAATGATATTTTATGTGGACATATTGCAAATATGATCAGACAGCAACAGCTGGGGGCCGGGGGGTCTCAAGAATAACTCACACATGTCCTTGCAATCAATTTATCCAACATAAGTACATGTAGCCTCATTTCACCCTGCTCTCAACCTTTATAAGATACATGTATCTCATCTAATCTTCTGAAACCATGCCAAAACCTTCAGCTGACCTTCAGAGGAACCCCTTGAGGTTGTCTAAGGCCCTTAACCATCACCGATCATGACCCATCCATTTGAAAAGCCCTCCATCATCGCTGACATATCCACCGCAGAGCATGGTGGGTGTTCCAGAATGATAATATAGAATTTTGGAATGCCATTAAAATCGTCTCCATTATGGTGGAAACGGATCATTAGAGTCCTCCAGGGGTTACAGGGTCCGGCGCTTCTCATTCAGCCCACCCCATAACGCTGTCATTCAAAAACTCCCTGTGTGTGTGTGAGCACGCATATGTGAGGTCCCAGGTGTTCACTGCAGGAACCTGCGCTCCCAGAGGACTCCAAACAAAACAATTATCTCCATTTTGTACTTAGCCTACTTTTTCTTCTTCTTTTCCATCTTTTTTGTGTGTTCTCCAGTGTTCATAAGATATTAGTGTCCTTATCTTCTCATCAGTCAATTCAAAAATCCACTTCAGCGCCTCTAAAGGCATCCACCTAATTACACAAACACAACCACCTTATTCTACCAGATACTCTGCCTGCTGGGTAATTGTTATAAATCCACCGTTCACAAATAACATAAAAGCGTTGTTGTTTTTTTCACTTAATTACTTAATTATCTGAACAAACAAATCTTTTCGCAATAACACAACGATACGTCTTCATAACATGCTCTCCAGGCTACATGCAGTTCTAGAAACATGATAAATGTTTAACTTAACATTTAAATCAAACCTTAACTCTAGTGTTTTATTAATGAGCATGGCGCATTTGTATGCAGTGTGATATTGACTGGTTCGTTTCTAAGCTAAGCGCTGGAATTAAAAGCTTTTTTTAAATGCATGCCTCGGAAAACAACTTCCAAAATTAGCATTGAATATTTTAAAGTGTTTTTTTTTTTTGAAGATGGCAGAATTAAGCGATCGGAGGCCTGTTGAACGTTTTACTGCTCACCACCCCTGCAACACTTTACGAGAAAGAATCTTCAGTCGAGAAACTAATCAGACCCAAGTAAACAGAAAGAAACCTTAATAGAACAGAGATGAATGAAGAAAGTGTAGGGGAGAGCAGCTATAATGCTATAGCTCAATGCTATAAATACATATTGAAAATACACTACCTTGAAATGTTTAGGGTGGGTAAGATTTTTTTATGTTTTTGAAAGAAGCCTCAAGGCTTAAGTCTGCATTTATTTGATCATAAATAAAGTAAAAACAGTATTATTGTGAAATATTATTACCACATGTTTTCTAATGTATATATTTTCAAATGTAGTTTATTCCTGTGATGGCAGGCAGGCAGTCTTCAGTGTCACATGATCCTTCAGAAATCATTCTAATATGCTGATTTGCTGCTCAAGTAGCTATTATTATGTTGAAAACAGCTGTGCTGCTTAATATTGTGTATAAAAATATGTTGTGAAAAGATTTATATACAGGTTTACTCATACAGTTTTGGAGCAACTTGATGGACGGTGAGCAAATATGACAAAATATTTGGGGTGAACCATCTATTAGTTCAAATTTGAATGTAATTTTCTTTGTGTTCAAGATTAATAAAATTATATAGTTCTCTTGGGCCTGATAATGTAAAACCTGCGATGGGCTACAGTACACAACTCGAACAGCCTCCACTAGACAAGCGGAAAGGTGAGTCTGACGTCTGTTCAGCTGAAATTGGCACATGAAGAATACACAGAGGGAACCCAGCATACGTGTGCCACAACTGTTCATATTAAATCTGGATGAGAGGTAGACTTTAATTGGTTACTGTCGCATTTCAAGATTGTCTCTTTGGGGTTTAAAGTTTATTACATTAAAATATGAATTAGAGAGCCCATAATTATGGAGTCTAGGCGACTGAAGGTGAATGTGTGTTATGGTATCCAGTTTGATTAGGTAATAGATTTAATTGACGCAGGTAATGATTGCTGAGATGTCAACAATGTTTGTGGAAAAATTGCAAAGATTATGCTAAACGTTCCCTGGATCAATGAGCAAAAACCCCAAAGTGTTATGATTATCCTCCTCTTCCATGTTTGCATATGCTAATCAAGGGAGGGGACAGGCAGACAGAACAAAAGAAAGAAAGAGGGAAAACTAGACGCAGAAGAAAGAGAGAGAGAGGGAGGGAGGGAGGTAGAGGCCAGGCTCCTACTGTTGTTCCATTCGACTTCCTAATCCTGCTCTGCCTCCAGCATTCAATTAACTCCTCACCAGCAGATCAAATGACTGGCTAAAAGAGAGTGTGACCGAGCCTAAACGCTAATTAATACTTAGGAATCAATGCCCCTCAATACTAAATGTCAAATAACAGTACAAGAGAGAACAGAGCAGTTCATATTAAAAGCTCACTTTTTTATTATGACGGATATTTATGTTTCCAGATGAAAATAACAGCCGGGCCAGTGCAGACACGTGGGCGCGGGCTGAATGTCAGAGGAGACATAATGGGGAAAGAAAAGTGAAAGGTGCTCTGTGCCAGACGCTTCAGCGAGAAGCTACAGCTGACCCACATTACCAATAATCTACTCTCTTTTTCTCTTTTGTTGTCCATTTGTCACTCTCACTCATTCTTTCTCCAGGAGGTGTTCAGCTACAGAACAGCGATAATAGAATGTTACTCAATCTAGGACTCTCTTTACACCTGGTTTTAGGATCCATCTCGGCTGATCCAAGAGACCCCTGCCTTTCAAAAGCATCTCCTGTGACCACTTTTGATTGCATTTTGAGGGGGATTTTTTTCCTGTAAATGGATTATAAATCTTTAAATAATTAATTGTTTTAAATTTTTGCTTGGTAATTGTCTTATTTGATTTATCCTGTGGCATTTTAAGTAATTAATTATATATAACATTCACATTTGTGATCATAAATATAAATGACACTGAAATTAATCCACAAATTATGTACAATATATGTGACCCTGGACGACAAAACCAGTCATAAGGGTCAATTTTTTTCAAAACTGAGATTTATACATAATCTGAAAGCTGAATAAATAAGATTGTTAGGACAATATTTCGCAGAGATACACCCAAAATCTGGAATATGAGGGTACAAAAACAAAAATCGAAAATTGCTTTTAAAGTTCTCCAAATGAAGTTCTTATCAATGCATATTACTAATCAACAATTAGTTTTGATATATTTACAGTAGGAAATTTGCCAAATATCTTCATGGAACATGATCTTTACTTAATATTCTAAAGATTTTGGGCATAAAATAAAAATTAATAATATTGACTCCTACAATGTATTTTTGTATTTCACAAATATAACCCGGCAAATTAAGAACTTTAACTGGTTTTGTGGTCCAGGGTCACATATATAAAAGGAAGATTTTATGCATTATATTTATATAATATTTATGTAGACTTAAACAAAATGTAAGTAAGATATTATAATGTAGTATATAATATAGTTGTTTGTGAATGTAAAAAAATCTTCAAATATCAAAGTGCAATAAAAGGAGTTATTGCCGATTGTGAACTGCCTGGAACATGTTGTCAGTAATTTCAGTCTTACTTCTTGCACAAACCTTGTTTGCACAAATGTTTCAACACATTTGCATAATGCTCTTCACTGGCTGCCCGCAAACAATGTGTGCTTGGGCCCGCCCTCAAACACTGTAGCTGTTCATCTTGTTGGCATGTCTAGAAGACTCTGTTTTCTGCAAAAGCAAAACGCCCTTACATGTACTCCCAATGGATGAGGATGTACTGTAAAGAGTCAGTGGTTAAAATTAATTTAACAGTGACGCAGTATAACTCCAACCTTTAATTGTGTTCCCATCTTTTACTGACGACTGCTTTTCAAATCTTAATATGCCTAAATGTACCCACTTTAATTTGGACCATCTTGTGCCTCTGAATCAAACTGTAAGTGTTATTAATTATTTATATGTTTTCTACAAAGTGCTCAAAATGCATAGTTTTGTATTGCACCTCCAAAGCAAAATTACAGCCTTTAAAACAACATAATAAGGAATCTTGTTTTAACCAAGAACAGCCAGTAACATCAATGCCATGATTCAGATTCCTCCATTAAATAGTTTTTTTATTAACCTATATATTAATATATTTAAACACAAACATGATGTTTAAGCACATGTTTGTTCACTGAAAGCTAACTAAACCAAAATTCAGAAATCTCTGAAACAAGTTTACATATTTCAGTAATACACACCACCAATCAAAAGTTTGGGGCAGATAAGATTTTTTTAATGATAAAACGTATGTATGATAATAAATAATACCAATCTTACCGAAATCTTAATCTTACCAACCCCAAATTTTTCAACAGTACTGTAAAATCTGGGATAAAAAGGGTGCCATGAAACCAGCACCCATTATCCCAAAGTACTACATTTAGAACTTTATACATCAAGTAATCCATTTTCCATTTTTACAACTAGTAATTTAAAGATCTGTCTCTGACAGCACCTACAACATTGAACACCAACCATGGTGTGTATGTATGCATGCATGAACAATATGTTTGTGCACCTGTCTAGGGCTCTTTACCCTTTTCAAAACACTCCATTAGTTCAGAAACCCTCCTGAGCAGGTGTTGTAAGTGTGTGTATGTGTATGATTGCCAACCCCAGATGTCAGTGTTTGAACCCTGGCACCCCGCTAGGCCTGACTCACCTCAGCACCTCGTTGGGGTTTGCTGACTTGCTGCCTTTCTTGTCAGGCGTGCCGTGGCATCCAGACTTAAGCAGCGTGTGAGGACCCCGATCCAGCATCATTGTGGAGGTTGCCATGGCAATAATGGCTACAGCATCACGCACTCGAGCCTCCAGTCCGTAGTCCCACTCATCGTAGGAAACAGAGATCAAACCTGAGATAAAGGAAGTGTAAATTCAGTAAATACAAGCATTTTTTAGCTAAATATTTATATATAGCTTTTTTCATTTTAATTTGAAATGCGACAAGTTTATTCAGGCTTCACAACATTATAGTGTACAATTAGAAAAATGCATATTATTTGGAGATTTTACAAAGTTTAGTAAGTGTTAGATCATCTGACATATTTCGATACAGTGACAAAAATGGTGTAGAATATATTTTCATTCAGAAATTGCTAGTAAAAAAAAAAAAGAAAAAAAAAGAAGTGGCATGCATTGCTGAATTCAGCAAAAAACTGAATTTGTATTATTTAGTAAAACATACTCCAATAACATTTATTTATATCTATGAAATATTTACACCCAGTTGTGTGTGTTACATATATATATATATATATATATATATATATATATATATATATATATATATATATGTGTGTGTGTGTGTGTGTGTGTGTGTAAGTAATATTTCATAGTTGTAAATAAAAGTGTCTTTTCCCCATCAAGTTCACCTTTTTTTTAAAATCCAATCCTTCTTTTCTTACCTGTTGGAAAGACGCTGGGTACATTATCTGCATCCCCTGTCACCAGAGATGGTACGATCCAAGTGTAACCATAACCAGAGAGGCCGACAGAATGCGCCACCTCGAAAATGGTCATGGCTTCTTCTTTGGTGCAGTACAGTAGTATAACAGGACTCTGGAGCTTCTTCATCTGATTCTGGATCTTTGAGTCTCCATCGTCTACTGACATGTCCAACAGCAGCACCTCTTCCAGCTCCCAGCCAACAAAACTGTTCTCGACGGTACTCCGGATCTGGATCAAGCCAAAACAGACGAAAGATTAAAAAAAACTGCATGTCCTGTAACAGCCTCCTGCTGCCTCCAGCTCTCCCGAAATGGTTCACTTTTGTTCTTTAGATATATGAGAGTTAAAAAATAAAACTGCTGAAAGGACAACAAGAGATAGAAAGGGAAAGCTAAATTTTTGTTTAAAGCAATAAGTGAAAACACTAATCATAAAAGTGAAATTCCCATCATGCGCTTCTTCCAGATACCAGCCCAGCAAACATTTTTTGATCTCTGTGATTTGTAAAGAGAAGCAAACCTAACCCATATTTCAAAATGCACAGAACTGCTCTGCTCTGCTCTGTCTGAGGAATTACGTTCAAATGCATTTCCTCATAACAAATTGTTCAAATGCGAGTCCATAGAGATGCTTTCCATTATAATCTACTGCAGTCAGAACTAGAGGGAGATGAAATTATAGTACCCACAAATCTGATGATGCATATTTCTGTATCGCCCAATATTTCCAGCCAATTTGACAGACTTGCAAACTGCACTGACAGTATCATTACACACATGCAGTCAAGTGTAGTTTGAGCATCCGGTACCACAGGGGTAAACCTACAAAAAATGACTATGATGGTCTCTGGTACACTGATACTATTTTAGTTTTATTTATATACTGTTTTATTACAAGTAATAACAGTAAAATGTATATATTAATATTTTAAATTAGCCTTTATTTCTACATTATTTGTTTTCATTTTAATATTTAGTTTTTGAGTTTAGTCATCATATGCGCATTTTTGGGGTAACTGTCCCTTTAAGGAAAGAAAGATACCTGAATAAAAATGAGAAATTTTAACTAAATGAAATAAATGTATGTTCAAAATGAAATTTGTTTCATTTAGTTAAAATGTCTCATGTTTATTCAGGTATCTTTCTTTTCTTAAAGAGACAGTTACCCCAAAAATTCGCATTTTCATTTTCGGGTCACTTTGAAATATTTATTTAAATAATCATCTACTTCGTATTCATATTTTATTTAATTTCAGAATTATTTCAGTGGCTGATTTTTTTTTTATCTTCTTCATTTTTTTATAATTACAGTTTTAGTTAAATGTAACAACACTGGTTTATACTATAGTTTATTCTGGCCAGTACTGATAATTTGCTAATTATTGATACGTCAATAACAAAAAAATGAATGACATTAAAATTCTACTAAACTACTCTAAAATCAATAGTTTTAAATCCCAGAAGTGAATTTAGACATCATTATATTAATGAACATTATGAAAAATTGACATTATGTTGCGATTTTAGGAATATTAGTGAGTGTTAGATGTTGGCGAAATGTACAAACATGAGAAATGATGGTGCATATTTAATACAGTCTATCAACGGCTGATCAGTTCGCTGATAAATGATATTTTCCTGGTACATACTGAATTATTCATTTAAATACCAAGGTATTTCCACGGTCATTTACAAAGCACAAAGTAAGAGAATACAATTGCACAGGTACTGCAGCAACCCAAGGATATTGCAGAAGATGAAGGGCCAAATAGGAGGCACAAGAAAACAGATATCAGTGTAGCTGGAGAGGAATATAGCCTTGGACACAATTTGTTCAAGCTTTGGAAATCGTCTGAACCATTTTCCCTCCCTCAGCAGACAGCAACACAAAGCCTGGCACTGGTCTCACTGGTAAAGCATCAAAAACCTGCCTGCTATACACCTGCAAGAACATCAAGAGCCTGCTGCATGAGCCTCCTCAATAAGCAGAGCATCCTCTGGACCTCTACTGGGCTCTGCTTGCATCGCCCTGAGGTTGCTCCGATTTGAGGAAATACTGAAAGTACAGCAGAAATCAAAGAACACAACCCTGACCATTGCACTGTGTATTTATGAACTTTATCCACAGCACTGTGGGCCAGACAAATTTAGCAGGTCTGTGACAACAGCTGACTGTAAGTTGAAGATATTGCTTCCCAGTTGAGGCAATGTACAGTAATATTTCTATAAACATTTCTAAAGTAGCGTCATTTTAGTATTATGTATGTAATATTACAGTTTTTATCAAAATTAAGAACTTTTATTGTTATATTTTTACTTATTTTAATTTACTTTTTTAGTAATTTTGATATGTGCCTTTTTCATTTTTTGTTATTTGCTGTCATTTTTAAATATTAATATTTAGGTTAAACTTATTTATTTATTTATTTTTTATTTTTTTCAGTTAGTAATTTTAGTTCTTATGTTTTCCATTTGATACAGTATTTCTATTTTATTTCAATTAACAAAATGTTTTAATAGTTCTAGTTTTACTTAACAATAAATAACCCTGTTCTAGAGAGGCTGTTTTTGCTAGCATGAATTAATCTACACTACTATTATAGGGTTTGTGTACAAGTTTAAGGCCACATTTTGTGTGAGAGGTGTGATGAATGAACAGAAAGATGGTTACAGGGAGAATTCCAGCAGTCATCATTTACTCACCCTCATGTCATTCTGACTTTCTATCTTGCGTGCAGCCTCTTTTCTGTTGTCACACGGGTTGAGAATGACATAAGGGTCAGTAAATGATGACATAATTTTCATTTTTGAGTGAACTATGCCTTGAAACCAGAAACAAAAAGACATTAAATTGGAGAGGAAAGTAGCATTAGTTCCTATAGGAGGGACGTATACTGAAAGTAGGTGAAAGGACATTAGTTTTGACAGGAGCCCCAGCATACAGAAGACAGAGGAGAGGACGAGAGCATTAGCTGAGACAGGACCACTGGCAAACTCCTGATGATGAAAGAGACTCGAACTGCAGCGGCTGGCACCCCAGCAGTATTAGGGTGTGAACCGAACCAGCTAGAGTTTACAGAGTTAGGGGCAGTGAAGCAAACAGCAGTCTGGGGTTTCACGAGATCCCCATCTCAATTTGCCAAAATTGCCAAATTGGTTTAGCTCTGGATAGGTGGTTTAAACAGAGATGTTTTTCTCCCGCCAATTCTAAACACAATAGAAATCACTTAGCAACCCCTGGTAACCACCCAGAACACCCTAGCAACCACACGGCAACATCCTAAAAACATGCAGAACATCTTAGCAAACACATTGCAATGCTTTTCTGCACCAATCTAAATTTCATCACAAATAAAGTTCATATATATATATATATATATATATATACATATTCAGCAAGAACACATTAAATTGATCAAAGGTGACAGCAAAGACTTGAGAGCAAAGACATTTTTTCTCAGAGAATCCTGAGAAAAAATGTATCACGATTTCCACAAAAATATTATGCATTATTATTATTCATTATTATTATTATAATTATTAACAACAACACATGTTTTATTATTAGGCTAATAAATGCTGATAACAATTAAACATAATAATAAAATGACAGGAATAAATTACATTTTAATATTATTTCACAATATCAGTTTTGCTGTCTTTTAACAAACGAATGCACCCCTGGTAAGCATAAGAGATTTTAGCAAAAAACATTTCGAAATCTTACCTTCTGACCAGTAGTGTATATATTAGCTAACATGTGAACTATGTTTGATGGGTTCCTGCAGTCTTTCTAAGCTTAATATGAAATAACACTTGAACTGAACTGACATCCGAATATGTTTTATTTTTAAGGTTACTTGAATCATGCACATAGACAGGCTTGGATGAAGACATAAAACCTGACCTGACATACGGTGTATTACTATATGTGTATTATAAGAGCAGGCCACACAACTCCTTGTCCAAGCTCTTGTTCTCTCCAGACTGGACTATTGTAATGCTCTCTTTTCCCATGTCACACCTCTCTTCATCAGTTTGCACTGGCTGCCAATAGCTGCTTGCATCAAATTCAAGGTTCTGATGTCCTAAACTTGCTAGTTCAGACTTATGCCCCTTTACAGCTGAAGAAATGACACTTTGCTACAATGTAAAGTAGTGAGTGTACAGCTTGTACAACAGTGTAAATTTACTGTCCCCTTCAAAATAACTCAACACACAGCCATTCATGTCTAAAGCACTGGCCACAAAAGTGAGTACAAGTGAAAATGTCCAAAAAAAACATGTTTCTATGAGTACTTTTCTAGACTAACTGAGACATGTCACAGCACTTGAATACTGTTGCTCTCTTGTTGGTCTGATAGCTTCTATTGTTTTCCTCATTTATATGTCTGCTAAATGATTTATAAATCATTATTAACGGTTAAATTGAAATGAAATGGAACTGAATTGGGGAAGAAAGAAAAGTCTCACCCGATTGACAAAGTCCTGGTATCCAGGGTAGTAGGTGGTGACGATGGAGAATATGTACCAGTCATATTCCTCCATTATGTTAAGCATGACAGAGGCTTGCTGCTCTATAGAGGGACCAAACTGGAAGAACATGGAATGGTCATCCTGCAAGAAACACAGAAAAATGCATGCATGAGAACAGAAGAGTTGAGGGGAATCACATTATAATAGGATGTGAGTAGATTATAGTTATAATTCATACCGGTTTTCAACAGTACATACAGTATGTCAAAGAGAAAGATGAGAATCTGCTTGCTCAGTCATTTTTTTTTTTACTCAGCTCATTTATTCTTGTATAATTCGTGCCTCCAACCCAAAGACAAACTGACAAATCCAAAGTTAAGTATCATTTTTGTTCTTTTCACCACAGTAACCTGTTTAAGTTTGGATGAAGGGAACAAGGATCAGGAGTAGAAAGAGGGTAGAGTAATATGAACCAGCCCCAACAGCATCTAACATCTGCTGCATCAAAGCACGTGATCGTGAATGAGACACATGACCACTTCACTCCTGAAACAAATGTTACATCCCAGACAGTTCAAATATCAAAATGAAATATCCACAATACATTGGTGATAAATAATCTGAAGATTTCAAATGCTTATAATAAGCATGCTGATGAACTCTTCACATCGAATATGCATACATTGATGTGTGTGTGTGTGTGTGTGTGTGTGTAGCAAATAGGCCGAAATGTTTTAAAGCTATGCACACATGTGTGACAGTGCACATGAATGCATACACATTGATGTACGTAGAGGTCTGCACATGCTTGTAAATGATTGTTCTGTGTGTGCACTCATGTGTGAAGTCGGTCGTGGGCGTTTGCCCTGTTAGTCATGCCGCATGGTGAAATCTCTTTCAGGTCTCCACGCTCTACTCAACATCAAAGCCACTCCCCTGGGCTCCGAGATGGACTGATCCATTACCTTGACTCGGCTTTAATGAGGTAACAACACTGATGGGGCTGTGGGGAGGGGGGCTCAGCTTGTTAATCTAACAGTTGTAGTATAATGTATTACGTGTGTGTTTATATATTCTTGTTTCGGGTGTTTTTTACTAAATGTTTAATGTGTGCCTGATTTGCCAGTGTGTATGTGTGTCTCTGCCACCTTCTATTCATTTACGTCCCCCCAGTATTAATTTCCTGTCTTAATTCCTGCTCTTCCCTTTTGGAGTTGATCCCATAAGAGAGGTAGGACTCCAGTCATGGGGTCAGGAAGATTTCTTTTTCTTTTTGGAAAGAAATCAGCACTTTTACTCAGCAAGCAAGAATTAAAATGATCACAAATGACAGTAAAGACATAATGTGACAAAAGATTTCCATTTTTATTTCTATGTCCATACGATGTATATAAATGATGTTAACTTTCTATTCATCAAAGAAACCTGTAAAAATGTGTATCACGGTTTCCATAAAAATATTCAGCAGCACATCTGTTTTTAAAATTGGTACAAATATATTATTATTATTATTCAGCTTTGCCATCACAAGAATAAATACATTTGACGATTAGATGGTAGAAGCACAAATTCATTACATAACACATGACTGGGATCAGAAACAATACTCTTGGCCAGCCATAAAAAAGTTCATATAACTTCTCAAGAGGCTGTCCTACTATCTTTTAAGGCAGTTTTAGTTTGTCATTTAGAGTATCATTTCATTAAAAAAATCATTTCATATTTCCATAATAATAAGACATTGTTTAATACCCATTAAAAACCCATTCATCTCATGCCATTATTTATGCAACTGCAGTGTAAATGCATTAATGCAATCTCTGAGTTTAAGAAACTTTCTGTAGATATAACTAAACGTTAATTCAGATGCAGTTTCTGAAATCATGGCTGTTGCAGCACATTTGACTATCATCTTCTAATCACTTATTGTGTATGTCTTTTTAATAACTATTAAAAAGCTTAAGGGTTCATATTCATGTTTAGTATGTGTGTGTTTGAATCATCTAGCTTGAAACGTTTCTTCCAATCAAAACGTTGTCAAATGTGTCATATTCTTGTTGTAGAAAACCTGTCCAAAATTATACTCGCCAAGAGTGGGAAAATTGTGACTGATAAGATAACGTTTGATTTATGAATTGAGTGGAGAAATATACAACACTCAGAGCAAAGACAATATCTAATTATTCAAGTCAACAGTTGGCCAAAAACCTGGTTTGAATACTCGGTACACCATCAAATTGTGCTTTTTAGTCATCGCTTTTGCTTTGTGCTTTTAGCCAGGAATTTTGACATTACTTTTTGCATTCTTTGAGCGCTGTTCTTGCTCCAATGACTACTGAACCTCCAGCCAATCAACAACCTCGGGAAACCCCCCTTTTGGCAACAACAAAGGAGACCCCTTGCACAGGCAATGCAAGTACCTCCAGATTCTAGCTGAACTGGTGCATTTAATATACATTTAACCTCACTGATGAACTCAATTCAAGGGTTAATTAAGTGATTGATGGTTCTTCACGTCTATGCAATTGCTCATATTCACATTTTCATTCTCTTAAACTCGTTCTTTCCTCACTTCCTCTCTTCCTGCAGCTTGTGTGAATGTGTGAGTGCTTGTGTTTATGTGTTACATTAGTTTATATTGTCTTAGATCTATCCAATAAAGTCTTATTCATATTGAAAAGAGAAGTATCTTGTGTTTTGTGCGTGTAATAAATTTTTTAAACTGTCGATCTTGTTATTGTGCTAATTAATAGTGTTTTCACTATATTTTGGATTTTAATATCCAGTGCAGAGCCGATCTTATACAGCTTGTTCAATGAATCGCTGGCTAACTCAGTGATCAGCCATTAAACAGTGATTCTGTATTTATATCAGCATTACATTTGTTTTCTGGGAAGCACCTTGTAGTTTAATAACCTTGAGCAACTGTTGTAATGTCAGAAATTGTACAAATACAATATAATAATATAATAATAATAATAATCTAGTTTATAATTCCACTTCACCTCAAACAGGAGATAAATCTATCAAGGTCAACCACACATCCTTATTTTACTGACAGTTTCTGTTAGTCAGTAGAAATGGTCAGTCAATCCATTCCAGATTTCAAGCTGTCACTCTCCTCACAAAAATGACACAACACCGACAACAGATTCACCTTCACTGTGATGCACATGTGAAATGCCACATATGGCCTCCCATTCTGACTTTACATTTAACACACACACACACACGCACACATATAATATAGGATACCATGTGTCAGATTTGTTTCAGGATCATTCCTCTCTAATCCGTCGTTCTACACTTCTGCTCCTCACCCCCTCCCTGTCATCAATCTCCCTCGCTCCGTTTCTCCTCTCCATCCGTTCCGAGTCTATTCATCTCAAAGTGAGCGATCACAGACAGATCCACTGCACATGCAAGTGAATTAGCAGACTCTTATTCCACTTTCGCCTGTTTAGCCCAACAGAGTGGCCGACCTAGCCATCCACTAAACTCAGAACAGTCCCGCACGAGCAGCAGGGAGCTAATGCAGACCTTACATTACTACTTTACTCCCGTCTGCTTCAATAATGGAGACAAGTGTCCTGCAGAGGCAGTTTATAAGCAAAGCATCTTTAATATTCGAATGCGAGGCATAAAATAAGTTTCCCACTAACTCTTGACTGCTGGGAAGGGATAACAGCTGAGCTCCTGCCATCGACGATACCGCGCCAGAACAGCATGTCATTAAGAGAGGAAGGGGACAGCTTTAGAAATGAAGAATCAGGTCAGTTGATGAAAGCATGCATCTAAATTCAAGTGATTCATCAGCTGATCTGCCATGATGGATCTAGTATCAGACTGATTGGAAGGCTGTTTAGCAGCCAGAAAGCCAATGATAAAGATGCCTCTGTGTTGCTTCAAGAAAGCAACCACACATTTAAGCTGTGTTTTATTTTCTTTCTTTTATATTCAATCATTCATTATTATTTATTTGATCATTTTATATTTCCATTTAATCATATCATTATTTATAATAATCATTTAAACCATTTATTTACCCCTTTAATTGATTCATTCATTGATAGTTAGTATATTTGATGTTTTTACACTTGCTTAATTTTATGAATGTGTGGTTTCAAAGAAAAATTCTTTATGTGTTTTAATGCCATGGGTTGATGATGTGAAGCCTCAATTTTCCATTTTTATAGCTTGTGGTATAATAACACCTGGTGGATTTGTGCTGGTCAAATGAAGTTTGACTTAGCATTGGAAGTGACGCAACTAAGACTTTTCAATAAACCTTTTTTTCCTTACTTCATTCTCCTAGTTTCTACTCTAACTAGCCTTCCTCTGATTGCCTCTTTCGTTGATAGAAGACTGTGAATACTGTTTTTGGTACTATACAAAATGCAGTGAAACACTGATTTCTACTTTAATTGGCATTATATTAAACATTGTTACTTATTAAAAGAAAAAAAAAAACACTCAGTAACCCCACAGTTAGTTATAAGCTGTGTGTGTTTGAGTCACCAAAATAAAATTCATTAGAATAATTTGTTTGGGAATCGGACTTTGCTGGTTGCACTGTATATTTTTGATTTACGAAACAGCTCATACAAGTCAACATTCGTTCTGGAACAATGTCAGCATTCACAATTTCCACTTTACAACTGATAAATGCGATTATTTTGACATGACACACCGTTAGGAAACACCTGCAGTCTGTTCATAGCCTGACACAGTCCAAGGAAAGCTCTTTTCCAGAAACGCATTAAATTAAAATAAGTCTTTTTGAGGTTTGTATCAGAAGTAGTATCTTAGACATTGATTTTTCTATATTCAGTACTGATTGAAACTCAACCAGAGAGCAACTTCTGACATTTTCTACAACAATAGAAAGAGGCCCTTCCAGCGAGTAGTGCTCCGAAATCTATTACTTAGCACAGACTCAGAGACAGGTTTGAATAATACAAATCAGATGAGAAAAAGAACAGACATGGAGAAAGGAAAAGGAGGAGAGAAAGAGAGCGAGATAAAATGAGAGTCAAGAGTCCAGAACTCTTCATTTGATTTCATTGTATCTTCTGAGTAAAGTTGATGTACCATTACCTCCGTCACTAAATACAGCTCCTCTCCTCTACAACTGTGTCGACCCCCTTCAGAACAGCAGTGGCATTAGCACACAGCCAAACAGAGCTTGTGTGAGCTGTGGAGAGGGAGAGGGAGACTCGCAGCATTAACAGCCTCTACTGCTGCTGGCACGGACAACAAGAGAGCGCAACCTTGATCACTCGAGATAAAACAGTCACTGAAATTAAAGTGTACAGATACACTCCGGATCAAAGAGGGGAAAAAACAATGCAGGAGTAAGAAGAAAAAAATTATGGCACAAAATTATTGAAAAGAGACGTCTGATTTATACAAACCCCCACAACAAAATATAATTACTGTAGACTAAAAATTAACCCTTATATATAATGATGGACACTTAATGTGACAACAGATAGAAAGATAGAATGATAGAATGATAGAGACAGATGGACAGATGGATGGACGGATAGATAGATAGAACGATATATTGATGGATAGATGAAAGATAGAATGATAGAGTGATAAAATGATAGAACGATAGAATGATAGATAGATAGATAGATAGATAGATAGATATATTGATGGATAGATGAAAGTTAGAATGATAGAACAATAGATAGAACGATAGATAGAACGATAGATAGATAGATAGATAGATAGATAGATTGATGGATAGATGAAAGATAGAATGATAGAATAGATAGAACGATAGATAGAACGATAGATAGATAGATGAAAGATAGAATGATAGAACGATAGAAGGATAGAACGATAGAACGATAGATAGATAGATAGATAGATAGATAGATAGATAGATAGATAGATAGATAGATAGATAGATAGATAGATAGATAGATAGATAGATAGATAGATATATTGATGGATAGATGAAAGATAGAATGATAGAACGATAGAACAATAGATAGATAGATGATAGATAGATAGATAGATGAAAGATAGAATGATAGAACGATAGAACGATAGATAGAACGATAGATAGAACGATAGATAGATAGATAGATAGAACGATAGATAGAACAATAGATAGAACGATAGATAGATAGATAGATAGAACGATAGATAGATAGAACGATAGATAGATAGATAGATAGATAGATAGATAGATAGATAGATAGATAGATAGATAGATAGATAGATAGATAGATAGATAGATAGATAGATAGATAGATAGATAGATAGATATAATACAGAGCAGAGTTTGGGTTGTACTGTAGAAAGGGATATGATGAGTCATAAAATCACCAAGGGGTTTTAGAGAAAGAACGGGAAGAGGAGAAAGAAGAAGAGAGAGAGAGAGAGGGAAGCACGAGACACAGAGGAAACAACAATAAAAAGAGAGTCTTGCTCATAACAACCCGAGCCATCAAAGGATCAGAGCGTCACAATTCACCCCGCACAATCTTCTGCTTTTGTTGTGTTTCACATAATGAGGCTGATCTAAGTGAATAATGGAGGATCTGTGAAATCAACTGAGCATCTTACTTTAATATTGAACTGAAATACAACTGAGAGCGTCTAGAAATGCCTGATTTGTATTTGAATGAGTGTTAGAAAAGCTTTCTCTCTAAACAATGCGTCAGGAGAACACACATCTTTATCTAGAGTATTTGTTCAAAAATAAAGGTGACAGCACAAACCACTGAAATACAGTTGTTTCTGTTGGAGAAGTTACAGCATTCTTACTCTTTCTCTATCTTATATCTTATTTAAAAACTTCTTATTTCCCCAGGCAATATGTAATATAAACAATCAATAGGCTCCACTGCATGTCCAGCTGTTCATTTAGCATACGAGTTCCCATGCTGCTATAGCTCCACCACAAATAAACATCATACTGCGTTATATTCTTTGGGCTGTGCTGGGTTTATTTTCTGTTCTTCCGTTTATACTCTTCCATGGGCACACTATTTATGTTTTATGGTCCCGTATCCAATATTCTCAACCACAGCCTGGCATTTCTCTGTCTGGCTCTTTCTACAAGACAGGTGCCATCTGTGTTTCTCATGAACAGTTGTGTAAAATAATAAAAATAATAATAATGTAAACAATGAGTATGAACAATGAGACACACACACACGCACACACACACACAGACAGACACACACACACACACACACACATATATATATATATATATATATATATATATATATATATATATATATATATATATATATACACACATAGGGTAATATATTTTAATGTTTACTTCAAAACAGTAAGCAATTTTTAGCAGCTGTCTCTTCAAATATACAGTGTATATGTTTAGGTTCAGTAATTTCACTTTAATTGAAATGAGAAGGTTATTAGTCAGATATTAAATGCCTTATTGTTGAAAATGCCCAATGTTATTTTCACAGGAGCCTGATAAAAATGCTCATTAAAAAAAAAAAAAAAAATCTCAGATGGTCTTCATATATATATATATATATATATATATATATATATATATATATATATATATATATATATATATATATATATAGGAAGATGAAGTGAATTACAGTTTTGAAGTCATAATACCAACATTAAAATATATTAATTTAGTTTGAGATGATTAACACAAAAATACAGTATTTGTCATTACACTGAATGTATTCAATCTTTTAAAAAGTCAAGTTCACCTTAAAATCTCTTTTTGAAAGCACAATGGCATCGGTTTTTACAGTATTACCCACTCATTATTGCTTTATTAAGCCTATCTGTTTCTACTGTAATCTTCACAGAAAACTATTTTCATGTTATTCTGGACCATCAACACATTGTGCTTGATCATAACATCTTATTTAAGGGCTTCCCTCCCTCCTTCAATCTCTAATCAAACACTGAATTAATTACATATGACACATAATTAACAAAACAACCTTAATTCCCGTTATACGGCCCCCTCCCGTCAGCGCTTTTAAATCAATTTTTTTTTTTAAAGCCAGTCTTTGATTAAAACACGGGGCTATATCCGTCCAGCAGAGATAATTCCTATTTTTCACCCTGTGCATCTCCTCTCCCTTTTTCTTTCACTTCCCTCTCTCTTCATGAGGCCCTTAATTTCGATGATAAAGCAAGAACGAATTCAGCCATAGGTGTGAGTGACGTCTAGACACCTTGTCTCAATAGTGCCATGAGCCCAAGGTGCATCTGCGTTAATCAGCATCATGGAGGTAAACAGTACCATAAAAGCACTAAAACTCCCCTCACAATCATTTCTATTAGACTCAGAGTGGATACTCATAATGCACTAATGCGTGTGGCACGACACTGCTACTTCTCTCTCCAGAGCGGAGTTCTGTAGCCCGCATACAAGATGAATCATGGCGTAAGCTGTTGAATGTAAAGCCTTTTGATGGAGATTACACTCTGTCAAAGCGACACAGTAAATAGCAGTTTAAAAGCTGCTCACGTACACACTGATATGTAAGGAACTACTGTAAGGCTGAAACTACTTATTGGAAAATTCTATATTTCCAGAGAATCCACAAAAAAACCTTGTTCAGGGACGTCACTGCAGAAATAAAAAAATCTACTTTGCAATATAAGAAAGCAGTATGATGCATGATATAGTAAAACATTTGAGAGCTGGGTTATTATAATTAACTAAAACTAAAACCAAAAAAATATATTTGTTTCTTAACAAATAAAAAATTAAATTAAATACTAAATTACCTAGTTTATTTTAGCTAGAACATTTTCCATTGCCATTAAACTTATTCTAAAATAACTACTTAAATAAAAAATAAAAAAACACAACAAAATTATTAAAAAAAAAATTATAATAATTAAAATGGAAACTACAAAAAAAAATCACTGAATTAATAATAATAATAAAAATATTAATAATAATAATAATGCCAATAATAATATTAATCATAATAACCCAATCATATACTCAAATAACAATGAAAAATGCTATTTTACTATACATGATTATATGGCTGGAGTGCATTGTTTTTCTATTGATCCATATTAGTCTCATCCATATTGATATATGCATGCTCATTTACTCTGACTCTTACATTTAGATTACCTCTAAGTGCCATTATCTAAAGTGCACTTAAAGTTAATCTTTAAAATGACTAATAATTTCATAATCCCTCTAAATGTAACCTTCAGCAAATCAAGATGAATATACATTTTTCATTCTGTACATCATTCATAGTCATAATGTTGTTGCCTAAATTAATTTGTAGCATTTAAAGCATTTTGAGATTTTAGTGTTTTATTTGTATTTTAGAGAAAACTGTTTAAAAATTATCTAGATATAACATACTGTAAATACAGTACATGTAAACATTGCATGCATTTATTTTTGTGTGAGTATAGGTAGACAGATAAGAATGCATACATTTAGGAAATAACAGACAGATTAATTGAACAGTCGCACACATTTTCAAACACAGGGCTTTGTAACAGCGTAATAACATAAACGACACTCAGGGCTGCGAACTGTTGTCTAGTTAATAACTTAGTAAGATAATGCCCATGCATTAGCCATAGGCCATGGCCTAAGTTTCTATGTCAGAAACACAATGACCTCCTTTTCTTCCCCCTTTTTGCTCTTTTTCAAGTTTTTCTGCCTCAAGGCCCCTCTAAGGGAGATGAGAGCAAAGACTTTCACCCCCTCCTCACTTCTCTGATCCCTCATTCTAGCTGTTTTTCTTCCAGAGAAAATGAGATGTGCTACCAGGCTCATTAATTGTTGAAACTTTCTCTTCCATTATCAGTCTTGGCTGCATCATGTCTTATTCGTCATGTCACCAGCGCTGTCAGCCCGTCTCTCTGTTGTCTATTACCTCCTCCCTCTGTCTTTCAGCCTAGACTTTATCTTCTTTTTTCCCTCTTTTGCCCCCCCCCCCTCCTTTAATGTCTCTTTCTTCAGGAAAGTCAATAACACGCGTTCCTCTCTTCTTCCAAACCCCTCATCATTTCTATCTCTCCCCGAACAAAACCAATTGTTCTGAAGGGGCAACGATTTCCCTCATCTCTGTGTCTGAGACGAAGGGAGGAACATTTGAAACCGGCTCCACGAATGATGTAAACGCTGCCATTTTTGCCAGCTACTATGTGTACTACATCTCCCACTCCCACATACTGTACACACATATGTTGTTATTTATTATGCCATGAATTTTTGGGTGAATGAAATATTACTTTATCAGTCATACATGAAGACATGCCACTCAGAGTCATTATAAAATGGATGCTATTTTTTAGGTTATCTTGTATCAGAATTTGTGACATCAGTTGATGCTGATTTTTGATGAGGAGGAATATCAGGATGTGGCTAATTAAATTAATGATGGTATTAATTATCAGAGTGAAAATTGTGAAACACTGGATATGTTGCACAGATAGTGATCGCGATTGACAAACATATTTATTTTTATCCTTCATATTTATATCAGTTAACTAGAGGTGTGAGTACAACCATTTAATTACTTTCCTTAATTTTGTAATTTTATGTACACTTTGACTTATATTTTAAATCAATATTCAAAAGAAATTAAGATTTTTTTTTCTGCAAAGATGCATTCAATTGTTTAGAATTGACAGTACAGGCATTTATAACGATACAAATGATTTCTATTTCAAATAAATGCTTTTCCTTCAACTTTCTATTCAAAGAATCACAGAAATATTAAGAAGCACTGTTGTCAAAATGTTTAATATTTCTTGCACAGCAAATTAACATATTAGAATGATTCTGAACGATCATATGATGCTGAAGACTGGAGGAATTATGCAGAAAATTCAACTTGCAGCACAGGAATAGATTACATTTTTAAATATATATTTAAATAGATAGAGTTTTTTTTCACATATGCCTAAAAAATATGTGAAATATATATATATATATATATATATATATATATATATATATATATATATATATATATAATTTTTTTTTTTTTTATATATATAATCACAGCCTTGATGAAGAGACTTTTTTCATTATCTTTCCCACCCCAAACTTTCAACAGTACTTTATATGCAATCTAAAGGCCTTTGGTAAAAGAACCGAACACATCTTTTATGTGCTCCCATTTATTTTGTTGCTCCTTGTCTAAATTAGCTCCGAAAGAACATGAACCTGTCCAAAGAAAAACGAGTACGCCACAAATAAACTTAGTAGAAAGACATAAGAGAAAACTCAGTTGAGATCAGACATTTTTGCTGCACGTTCTGTCCCCCTTCACTTTAATTGTACCTCCCAAAATAACACTGTGACGTTTACACCGTTTAACATCTATAGTTTTAAGAGCCGGTTGCCCTCCGTGTCTAAATGAAGTGTAAGGTCTCAGCCCCGTTTGCTGAGAGCATCAGCAGCGGACCAAGAGGAGTCACTCCTGCTCAATTTAATGAGACTTCCTGCATCTCATAAAGAAGCAGCAGTTATGCTTCTCTTGGCTCACTAAGTAAGCTTGGCATGGCGCAAAAAGAGAATACATCGCCTTTCTTTCATTAAAAAAAAAGATATCTCTCTAATTCTCTCTCCCCATGGCCAATTTTCAACTATTTAATCTTTTACTCTAAATTCATGTGTAATATTCCTAAATTACCACCCATTTATTTCCGTATTAAAAACCCAGGACTTTGTTGTCCGTTATAATTATCAGTCGCACTAATAACTCATGAACTCCCAATATTTGCGCCACTAAATTCTAATATGCCAAGTCCTTTTCAAGCCCTGCGTTTCACTATTAATGTGGGCAGCAGGAAATGAAGTATGAATAATTGAAATCCAAATCTCTTCATTCATGTCGGTAACACTAATATAAGAACAAATCCCACACTGCCCGGTTCAAATAAAACACTATCACTGATTCGTATGTGTTTTTGCTGAGACATCCGGTTTGGAAGAAACGGGTTATGTGTGAAGCAAAATAATTTGACGGTTTGTATAAAGTGATATTACTCTTGAATTCCCTTTCCGGTTTTCTCCTCAGGCTCGTTTAATCAAAGCATTGTATTTCTTTGCATTTCATCTGTGGAAACAGAACAAAACATGCACGATGGCCACGAGGACCTGTTATCACCAGCTTACACAGAACCTAAAACGCACTTTCCCAGCGGTACCGCTAGCCGCGCTAAAGCAGCCCTTAAGCTAGTGTTCCTGACCTCTGCCTTTGAACACATGCAAGCGCAGTTATGCAAATTGTTATGGTTATTCAAGCTCCTCCGCAAGCAAAGCGTGTCTCTGCATCGTTCAGTGCCATGTCCTCACGCAAGATGCATGCCACATTTTCATAAAGCAGCCAAACATTAGAAAAACTTTGCGGTTGTGCACATAAACACATTTAAGAAGCGCATTTGTACCTATATTATACAAAGCACTGCTTCCTAGACATATTAATAAATGCAGAGTGTCATTTCAGATACACTAACACAAAGACATTCGTAACCGGAAGGAACAAACTCAAACACACAATAAAAATGAAAACAGACATGACTCACCTCATCAGAAAAACACTCACCCTATACACACACACACACACACACAGTTGTCCCTTACTGTGACATAGATGCATGAGGCTCAGTTAGACTGAAATAGACTGTAATAACAGGGGGGACTAAAAACACTTCATCTTCCAAAGACACACGCAAACACACACTTTGACTCTAAACACTTCATCATCCTAAGACACACACCACATGCTCTAAGCACTTCATATTAAAAAGACCTGCGGAAATACGCAAACTCACACAGCAGCACAAAAAAAAACACTTTATCTTCGGAAGCAATGGCCAACATCGCTTAACATCCGAACGCTGGGATAATGAATGTCACACACATGCGTGTGCAGTCTGAGCTTTAAACACCATTATCAGCGTATTCAATACCTCCAGTTTTCAACAGCTAATTTTAAAGTGAAATTAATGGATATAGAGAAAACAGCACAGTTTCACATTCCTTTTTCTCTTTTCTTCGATTCATTACTGTTTCTCTTATGTTCTCTCTTTTTCATCCTTTTTTTCATCCAATGAATTCGTAATCAAAACAGATCAATCCTCGCTCTCTAAAATTAGGCTTTACCCGTATTCTAATCACAAAGAGCTCTTTACACATCTTTAGCATCCTCGAGCTTCTCAAATCAATGTTCTCACTTGGATTTTTTTAAGCCAGCATGAACTGCCATTGACAGCCTGTTTTAGCTCTCTTATGTGATGAATGCAGGAGTAAAACTCATTGGAATTAATCTGGATCTTAAAAAGTGGGCATACCAAAGTGATCCTAGACAAATGGAAGTAGAGTATGCTAAACATAATGCCTAAATTTGCTATTGGTTAACATTATACAATAGCAGTGTGAACTTAGTGAATAAAAGTGCAAGAGTCTTTATTATTATTTATTTATTTTAAATAACGCTGAATTGACATTGAAACATTTTTGAAGTAGCTTCTTGTGCTCCAGGAACATGCATTAAAAGAATATTTTAGGTTCAGTACAAGTTATTCAACACAGCATTTGTGGAATAATGTTGATTACAACTAAATTCATTTAGAATTTTCTTTAAATAAAAATAAAAATGTGGGATACAGTGAATGAAAGTTAATATGCAGTTATATGCTTTTTAGTGTAAAAAATGCATATGTACCTTTTCAGCATTAAATTACATTTAGTTTGTTGCCAGAACAACATGAAGCCTAAATAAAAAAAAAATGCTTTCATAAAATAATTGAAAAAATAAAATTGGCCCATTTTCTTAAATTTTAGGGCTTTACACTTTTTTGATTGTAAGCGACAGACAAGCCTAATAATTTTTTGATATTCATCATATCATGTATTCAATCCAGAATATTCCTTTAAGAATGTAAATAGGTTAATACACAATTACACATATGTGTATTAACCTTTCTTAAAGGAATACTTCTGGATACTGTAGTGAAAGGTGAAGGAAAAAGGAGGCAGGGCAAAGATATCTGATCATCTTATTAAAATTCATGCTTTATGTCAATATGTGAAACCCGTCGACAGTGCAGCTGAATACAGACCTCAAATGACAAAGACAGCAGGAAAAGGATGGATAGAATAAGTGAAAGAAACATACAAAAGAAAGGCAAAGGGAAGTGGAGAGGAAAGGGGGACAGTATGGAAGCAGAGTTGATATTTTTCATACCCTTCAACCCTGTATGGTAATTAAATTCTCAGCTCTTTTCAGTTAATAGAGCTCATTAGTAACACAGAGGATAAAGGCAATTAGTCACTTATTGACACATGTAAGCCTTGTGAGAGCCAAAACACACACACACACACACACACACCATGAGTTCTCTGCTGAAAGCTCAACGCTTGATCTTTATCAAAAGCACCAGGGTGTGATGTGTGCATGTGTGCAAGCTGCATTAGTATGTATCGAGGGTCTTTAAACTGCCTAAATAATCTCAAGGTAGTGAGGGAAGAGATAAAGAGGAGAGAAAATTGGAAAAGGTTTAAAAGGAAAATAGAGGAAAAACACAGAAAACTTTGAGAAGATGCGTGTAGCTGGTAAAGTAAAGAGAAAATATGGACCCCTTCTCAGAAGTTATAAACAATCATATTGTGTCCAATAAAATAAAATATATTAAACATTTAAAAAAAAAACGGTATCAAAGTGCTCAAAAAATCAGGCTCTTTCAGTGATTGCCTATGGGTCAATGTTTGAACAAAAAACCTTTAAACCTTTTATCATAATAATTATACCATTTTAAACCATAATTAAAACCATAATAATTCTAGCTATGTGTGGATTCAAATAAAATTCATACAACAAATCATTGTATCGTTCTTCACAGACCAAATAGGCAAATTAATTAGCATTTTACGAAATCAAACTGCATTTGTTAAAAAAAATGGTAATTGACAGCAAAGCACTACGCAAAACCATGCAGAAGAAGTCCCATTAATAGTAAGCAGCATATAGTTTACTCTTATTTATATACTGCATATTGATATACCATTTACCATTCCAAGAAACTATAAAAAGGTTATAAAAGAGCCTAAAGTGCTACCTACTGGCCCATTATGTGCATTTTGTTAGGTCAAGAACATGCGAAATGGAGACATGTAAGGACTTTATTACATTATATTTTGATAATTATGAAATAATGATTATTTGGGAATTCTAATGTCTATATAGATCTTTTACCAATGTGCCCTGTTTTTACCTGCATCTATGCCAATAAATTTGCAATTAAACCATTTGAACCCCACCTTAATGTGAAAAGACAAGTATAAATCAGGATTTCCATTTAAAGAGCATAAGCATGTGGCACTATCAAAACATTGTCTTGTTTGTTCAGGATCAGACAAAGCAATATCAGCTCAACCAATAGCTTGACTTTAGGGAACTACACATTTATCCAACCAATGATGGACCAATCAGAAACCAGGCATCTGTTACTTCTGTTCTGTACCAGTTTCTTACAATCCACACTGTCAATAGTATAGTAAAAGTAAAATTGTACATGGTCTAAGTTTTTTTCAACACTATAAATAACATAACTGCGCTCAACCTTTCTTTTGGGTGCTAGATCAATGAGTAACTTCACTTTCATATAAAGGATCCACACTCGCTGTATCATCTTAATAAATTATAGTTTCTTTTTATTTTGCAACAGAGCAATCAACAATCAGATGTTTCGGCCTTCTTCAGTGAATCATACAATAACACTCCCCAAAATAAAATTAAAAAAGTGAAGTCCAATAATCACCAGGTGGAGAATCATAGGTCATTAAAGATGAACAGCAAAAGAATAATAACAAAGCATTCAACACATCGAAATGATAGTACAAGCACAAAATATACACCACAAATCAATCAAGCCGTTTTCATGACTATAATCATGATATTAAGGATTTAATTTGTACAAGCATCAAGTCAAAAAGAGGTGGTAACATAAAGGAAAAACTTTTACAATGAGAAGCTTATTGGATGTATCGATTAAAAAGCATGTCTCCCTTGGGTCTTAATGACATTTTGATCTTTATTGTTTTTTTTTATTTTAAATAGAAGGTAGTTTTTTATTGATATTTATTTTTTGGTAATAGTGGCCTGATGTGTCGGTTCGAGTTTTCGGTCCATTTGTTGAATTTTTGATTGATTTGTGGTGTATATTTTGAGCTTGTACTATCATTTTGATGTGTTGATTGCTTTTTGATTATTCTTTTGCTTTTCATCTTTAATGTACTCGATTGACTGGTATGAGTTTGTGATTCTCCACATGCTGATTATTAGACCTCACTTTTTTAAAAATTATTGTGGGAAGTGTTATTGTACGATTCACTGAAGAAGGCTTGTTGCCGAATCGTCTGATTGTTGATTGCTCTGTTGCAAAATAAAAAGAAATTGTAATTTATTAAGAAGATACAGTGAGTGCTGTGGCAAGCTGTTGATTACCTCACAATAGTTCAAACTCAAACACTACCATTAAAAGTTCGGTCTCTTATGTTTACCAAGACTGCATTTACTTGATCAAAAAGAAAATGTAACTAAAAAGTAAAATAATCCTTTAAATTAATAATAATAATAATAATAATAATAATAAACTAAAATCTTACTGAGCTCAAACCTTTGAATACCAGTGCATCTAGACGCAAAAACAACATGCATTAAGATTATTTTATTGTAAGTAAAAATGCGTCAGCATATATTTGTATTATTATTAAGTCAGGGTATTTAATTAAATGTAATAATAGATCACTTTCTTCAGGACTGTGTACATCGTGAGCTTTTTTTTACTCTTCCACGTGTGCTGTTTCTAAGAAGATGAAAACCACATGATTGTATTTACTGTGGTGTTGTTACGTGCACACGTACATGAACGACAGCTGTAGAGAACAGGTTGTTCTGCTGTGATCTTTGGTGTTTGTTAGTGAAGGCGATGTTTCATTAAGCTTCATTAGAGTAATGAATACAAGCTTTATAGACCACTGTGCCTAAAAATGGAAAAATGCCTCCAATTTATGAGGAAACTGTGTGAGTCAGTGTGTTACATGAGGGAGTTTGTGTATGTGTGTGTGTGTGTGTGTGTGTGTGTGTGTGTGTGTGTGTGTGTGTGCTCAAGGAAAGTCAAGTACCGTGTCATTCAGTTCATAAGCCTGACACTGTATTTGTGGACTCTACATTCGCCATCTCACCTATTCTTTTCTTTCATCTCAGGTATCCTCATCTCTTCTTCCCCATCCTATCTATTCATCTGCCAGCCCATCCCTCCTTCTTCACCATATACTTTCTCTTCCATTCCCTTTTTCATTACAACTGGCTTTCTCTGTCTGCCGTTCTCCATCTCTCCATCTCTGGCAGTGCTGCGCTTAGTGTTTCACACAAATTTTCCTTCGGTTCATCTCGCTTTCGTCATTCCTCCTCCTCATTCTCCACCTTTCACACTCCACCCTCTTACATGCAAGTTTCCTTTCCAAATCTCTCGTTCTCTCACTGTAGTAGCTACAACATCAAACCCGTTTTAGCTCATTTGTAATGGCTACCCATTAAGACAGAATGATCTATTATTGGTGTAAAAGTATTGAATGATTTAGCATCTTCATGCAGTTCAGATTGTCGGTTTAAAATCATTGTTTGAGATCTGAAATGCAGATTTTTCAGGAATACTGTTATGTAAAGCATTATTGTTATACATTCTTCTGCGTCTATTTTGTCTAGATCACAGATCTGGAAGCATTTTGATTTGTAGTCATTAAAAATAAAAACATAGTATTTAAAAAAATATGTAATAATTATTAATGTATTATTAATTATATAAAATATTATAAAAAAATTCTCCCTGATTTTCACATTATGTGAATCTTTTATTGTTTTATAATTTACTTGATACATTTTTTTTTTACTAAGAAATTGATACTGAAGTTCCCAAATTATTACAAAGAAACAGTGAGTAATGCATTGAATTAAAAGTGAAAAGCTAAATACTGTGGGAAAATGAAATAGTATTTTATGGTAAAACATACCAGTTCATCCATTTTATCTACAGTGTAGATTTCTTAATTTTATTTCAGAAAATCTATAATCATAACAATGATAATTACTAGAAGTAGTACTGTCACGGTTTTGTTGTGTTCCTGTTATCTGTGACCTACTCAAGTGTCTTGATTTGATTTGTTTCACTTGCCCTTCATCAATTAAGCTCTTACTTGCTGTGTATTTATTCTGCCCTTTCGTCTCTGTCTGAAGTCCAGTCTCTTCGGTTCACGCTAGCTTATATGTGTAGATCTGCCCTGTTATCAAAGACACTGAACTCTTCATCGCTGTCTTCTCTTTCATTTGGATTATTATTACACTCATCATAGTGAGACAAGTACATTTCCTCAATTAGGAGATACTTTCATTCCAAAGTAACCTCAATCACTTTATTGCTGGTTTAAGATTGATCAAATATTTATCAATGTATTATTATTATGGTGTAGTAGTACGGTATTAATTCAGATAAAAGCAAAACTGTCAGAGCTGTACAGTGTTACTTAAGGCCTGCAGCATTTAGCACAGCATAACCAATCTCTCTTCCTCTCTCGCTAACCCTCTTCTTACAGCTGTTATCCTCCGCTACTCTCCTTATCTTGGCACTTCAGTTTCTTTCTTGTTTTTTCTTTTTTTTTTTTTTTTGAGGGAGATAATTATTTCTTAAACTTTCCCTTCATGGAAGTCTCACTTCCTCGCTCTCCCTCTCAGTTTATCTCTCTGCGCTTTATTTTTTTATTTGAATTTGAATATCTTTCTGCTCTGACACTTCCTGACTAAGGACAGCTGCACTGTCGGTAACAGGAGAGAGAGAGGGAGAGAGAGAGAGAGAGAGAGAGAGAGGGAAGGGTGTGTATATGGAGAGATTTCTAATTCAAAGAGGCATGCAGTGTTTCCGTGGCAACGTGGTTTCCATCGTTACGTTCTAGCTAAAGATGCCATTAGAGTGAAAAAAAAATTGTCCCCACACAATCACAGACACAAACACAATCTGAAACACATATATGCACATTCAGATGCTAACAGACAAATAAACACACAAACCCCCTAGACACAAATGAAGTGAAATAAACATGGAGCGATTGAAAACTCTAAATGGTGTTGCTTGCCAATGCAAATCTCCCCACCAGAACGCCAGGCTGTTATGAGCGGTCGCCAGGGCATTGCTATGTGATTTCTACTGTTCTTACTGGTGCAAGTCAAACAAGCCCAGTGGTATTCTGGATGCTTTTTCAGTGCACGTTTGCATTAATACATAACATAGGTTAAAAGGATAATCCACAGTAATGCCTCTGCATGCATACATGTAGTGTTTTATGAATATATGACTATAATTCAGAAGGAACTAAGCTCATAAGAAAACAACAGCTGAGATATGGTTATCACACCACTGTCCCTCAGCCAACACAACGACAAGTTCCCACGAATAACATCCTTATCCAGACGAGGCTGTGTGGTGGGTCTTTACAACTGTGCCGTCAGTCACAGTTCAGCATCGCTGCATGCTTACAGGACAGATTATAGTGTTGGGGTGCATTACTGCAGTTTTTGGCTTGAAAATGTGAATGGATAATAAAATGTATAAAAGTATTAAATTGTAGATAGAAATAACAGTTTTAAATGTAATATATAATAACCTGAAATACTGAGTTTGAACTGAAATGAACTGTTTATATATATATATATATATAAAATTCTGATTCCTTTTTTTAAAAGCAAACTGCTTCATGCTGTGCCTAATAACAGCCATTAACTGCAGTATAAAACACTGTAATGCACAGCATCTCATGGATTTTGCTTCATTATATACCTGCTCTTTGTATTTGCACGTGCAACGAACAAGTGTGTGTTTTGGGGCTCAGTTTATTGCTATTAAGTGTGTTGTTTTGTCTGGTCTGATTACATGTTATGTGTGGTTAGTGTGGATTTGTGTGTGTGTGTGTGTGTGTATCTGTGTGCGTGTGAATGATGGTGAAAGTGAAGTGTTATTGTGTCAGTGCCAGACTGCGTGACTGTGTGTGTGTGTGTGTGTGTGTGTGTTTGTGTGATGAGAGAACTGTCTGTCCAATTAAGCAGCTGCCGCTCACAAAAGAGCATGGAGCTAAACGGTAACACACACAAGCTTTGACAAAAGCACTTTGATCTGACAGTGCCCTAACAAACACAAACAAGCAGAGTTAGAGACCAACAGGACCTTTTAAATCCAAAGTCACCCAATACCACATACACACACTTCGACTTGAATAAAGAATATGATGTGATTGTCTCAATGACATAAATCACACCTGATGTGATCTTTATATAGCAGAAGGGTAGAACACACACACACACACACACACAGACTTTGTGATCTTTGGCATGCCTTGTGTCTTCATATTTTCCCCTTTGATCTCTCAGACACTCTCACACTTGGACTCCTGTGATCTCTGAGGAGAGCCTCACACACACACACACACACACAAAAGACGGCACTGTAGCACTTCCAAGTGACATCAAGAAGCACCAAATGATAAAAAAGAGAAAGATTTAGACACAGAAGAAAGAGAGAGCGGTTCTGCATTATGCATCCATGGTGCTTTTGTATAATAAGTGTGAATAAAGAATTCCAGGAGCCTGTTAACTACAAAGGACAAGAGAAGAGAAGAGAAGAGAAGAGGAGAGAAGAGGAGAGAAGGGAAGAGAAGAGAAGAGAAGAGAAGAGAAGAGAAGAGAAGAGAGAAAATTAGATTAAAAAAAGAGAAAAAGAAAATTTGAAACAAGATGAAAAATGGAAAAAACAAGAGGAGAATGGAGAAGTTAAAGAGAAGAAAAGCGAGAGAAAAAAATGAGCAGCAGAGAGTCACGATGAGACCATACAAGAAAAGTGGAGAAGAGACCATCTAATACAAGGCTAGATGAGAAGAAATAAGAAAAGAAGTGAAGAGTCAAGACACAATGAAACAAGACAAGCTCTGTTGAGTGCAGCACAAGGTTTTCGTGAGACTTCCAGGCTTTATCTCCATAAAACTGATCGGCAGAACACTATAGCTTAGCAAACCCCAGAGTGTGTGCTTGTTTGTCTGTGTATCTGGGTATCCTCGCACTCTCGCTTACAGCATGCACAAATCTAATACCACCAGCCCATCTGCAGATTAGACCCAAAACTCACTAGCAATGGTCCAAACGTGCACATGGACACTCGCCTCCAATACAGCTGAGCTCCATGGGGTGACAATGAAGGGATGAATAAATAACCCGCTCGTCCATTTTGGCCTTCACCTCTCATCGCTCACAAGCGCCTTATTGCTCCCCAATGCAACAGCTGGGAAACAATGATGACGGTTTAATACCAGGGGCTTATGTACAGAATCTAATCAACAGCCTAATCACAGACAACAATAGCGCCTTCTCTATCTCCCCAATGCAGAATATGTATTTGGGCAGAAAGACAATGCATTTCACTGGCTATACAGCATAGAAATTGACTTTATTAGCCTATGTTAGAGACACGACAAAAGTATTTGTGTATGCAATTTAAATTGTCGCTATGAAGAGGCCCAGTAGCGAAACAATTCCAGCATCTAAATGCAAATGTTTTGGGTTCAAGTTAAACTGTAATCACAGCATTTGTGTTACATTTACATAAAAACATAAATTTATCATTTGGACTCGCACCTTAAAACAAGAAAAAAAAAAGAGGTTACAGTAAGATAGTTACAATGAACGTACATAGGGCAAACTTTGTAAAGTTGAAAAAAAAAAATCAAGTAAACTTTACAAAAACACAGTATCAAAAGTGTGTCAAGGCCATTAACCACAAAGCGGCTGCTGAGCGTCTGTCAGCTCAGATTCTGCGGTGTGTTCTGCTCCGCTAACACTAGTCAGAGCCCGTCGGCGGCTTTTTGGTCAATTGAGCATTGAATGCTCTGATTGTCTGTTCAGCTTCGTGAACCAGCGCACGAGAAGAAAAGCTAAAGTGATGAAAGTGAGCGAATGATGAAGTCAAAAAGGGCACACAGAAGACTGTTCAAATCTTACATTTTCATTTCACCTGGCTATCCCAATACACAAGGATTTTCATAACAAAATGGCCATTTGGAATGAAGAACGTCAAGTGGCCAAGTGATCAACATGATTAGTCAAAATTGTACGCAAGGGCTGCTTTGTTTATGGTTTGTACTGTATGTCCGGAGTCCTAGTTTCGTCTTTTTATTTTTGAATGACAAATATAGACTACTACCACCTGCTAATACAGCATTATTTCCTCTAATGTAGACACAAAATGTGCATGATAGTTGGCTGCTGTCTATGTTCAAGCACAACTTTTTTGCCCAGATGCAGGCAATGCAAGGCGACACAGTCAGCTTTAGCTAGTTCTGTGATGCCAGTTCGGTGTGTCACAGCCTTAAGATCTTGCGGAAAGACCTTGGAAACAGTGGGTATTTTATTTAAGCATGTGTGGTGCTTTATTCAGTCTTATGATGCGATACAATAAAGCAGGTAAATATGATCAGTTTTGCACAAGAAGGTCTCAAGGTTGCCACAGAAACATGAAAAAATTAAAACACTGGAACAAATTCCACTCATAGCAATTTATATCCGTAATGCATAATCATAGTTCATCTCCCTAGAAACATGTGATCATTTAAATATTCGTACAGTATGATAATAAGCAGGTTGCCGTAACAAAAATTTACTTTTTTGTGTGGCTGGTTCTGTGGAATCAATATTTACGTGTACATGTTCTTACAGTATTTGTATTCAACCATGAACACTCCTTTAAGGCTGGTCGTAGCCACAGTGAGGCTTAAAAATAATGTATTAAAAATACCACACTGTACAATTCCCTCCACTTCACCCATGTGAAGCCTCCCATCTGAGCTGAGAACTTTGATGAGGGTGTATTTACTGTGCTCTTAGCCTGACCGCAACCTTTGACGCTTGCTTTGCCCTTTCAATAACACACAACCTGTGTTGCGATCCATTGAAGAGCACAGAAATCAGCTCTTTCTCACTGCGTTTCACTGAGCACAATGAACGGTGGCTGAATTTCAAATATCAATGTACACTTGTTCCCTATACAGATTACATGTATATGCAGTGCATTTGAAACGTTCCTCTTCTGCCTTTTCCTGACTCCCTTGTTGTCTCTCTCCCGCGTTCCTTCTACATATATATAGAAATGTATGTGGCAGCGGTTGCCATGCCAACCAGTGCAGCCCACAGAGTGTGTTTGGGGTAGGGGTGGGCTAGAGAAAGACAGAAAGAGAATGGAAGAGAGAGAGAGAGAGAGAGTGTGTAAAAGTAATTATTAAGAAAAAGACAGGGTTGAAAACACTCCTCAATACCCTCTATTTAACCACCACCTCCTGTGTCATGTCACACATCTCTCTCGTTCGTTCACATGCATGCTCTCACTCCCCCATCTGTGCTTGGGAACCACATTGGCTCTTTTATATTCTCTATTTCTCGATCGAGTTGTCCTATAACACTTCTTTGTCACCCTCTTCATCTTTCTGTGAGCATCCCTTAATGCCACATTTCTCCAAGTCACGTTTCTTCTGTTCCGATCTGCTCTTTGTCTTTTTGAATGCCTCCGTTTAGATGTAAGCGTGTTGTAACTACATGTTGAGCGCCTTCCTCTTCCTCTGCTTCACACCCACGTGTTTCATTTTAAAACAGTCCCTTCTTCCTTTCCTCTCTCTCACCCACCCTCTTTATCTACCTCCCTCTCCAGCTGTCATATTCATCTTTCCTTCTCTCCATCCATCCTTGCTTTTTTCCAGTAGCATTCACTCACTCGGGAGCCGTTTGATCAGTGTTTTCCTGCATTCAGACTCAGAAACGATCCAAAGATCTGCTTTGAACACTGCATTTAAAGGCTTTGGAAATTTTTTGGTCTGAGACGACACTGAAACTCTGGGATTCAAATACGAATTTAACCCTAGAAATACCTAGAAATCAATGGTCCGATGTTCTCTGGATCATTCTTAATTCATTCATGAGAACATCCAATGTTGCTCAAAACGGTGGAGGAAATGCAGCTCAAGTGCTGCTGTCATTTTAGCAAAAAAGAGACAAATACTAAGGCATTCACAAATTACTCAAATTGCCACAATAACATAATTTGTGATAAAATGTCATTCTTTTATTCAGCTTGGAAGCATTACATTTATCAAAAGTGACAGTGAAGACTTTCACAATGTTACATAAAAAAAAAACTATTTCAAATAAAAGCTGTTCTTCTGAACTTTCTATTTATCAAAGGATCCTGAAAAAAAAATATAAATCACAGTTTCCACAAATAAACACACAAACAGCACAAAGTAAGAGGAAAATATTTCTTGATCTCAAAATCAGCATATTAGAGTGATTTCTGAAAGATCATGTGACACTGAAGACTGGAGGAATGATGCTGAAAATTCAGCTTTAACCTCAAAAGAATAAATTGCATATTAAAATGTTAAATTTGAAAATTTTAAAATATTACAGTTTTATTGTATTTTTGATCAAATAAATGCAGACTTCTTTCAAAAAACAGCTTTGATTTTATTTTTATTTTTTATAAATATTTATAATCAATAATATAACTAGATATTTTATTTTCTTCAAGTTCAAACATTGACTCACTGGATGTGATGTAGATGTGCACTGCAATGCTTTTCTACATTAGTGATGTGTCATAACTACTGTATTCATGACACTGTGTGGCACCAAATCTTTACAAACAGTGAAAAACAGCATACATTAGAGATTCCTCCAGTGAAAATACTTCCTTTTTTTGCATTTATGTAATAAAATTCAGGGTTTTGTTTGTTTGTTTGTTTTAAGTAAAATGTTTAGTTAAAAAAATTGCAATGAATCTGAAAATTTCTTATTTGGTTTGTCTGCATTTTGTTCTAAAGGTAAAAGTGAATGGGTGCCGTCAGAATGAGAGTTCAAATAACTGATAAAATGTTTGTAAGAAATCCACAACAAACCCAACGTTAAGGTGTTTTTAACTTTAAGCCATTGCTCTTGGATAAAATACATGTCCTTTATCCATAATAACTGAATAAGGAGAGAAATATGCACAGATCAAGCACCATTTACAAGTGAAAACAAATATCTCAATGTATTTTGATGTGAGAGGAAAACAGCGGATGGACCTTTTGAGTGGAGGAAGTGATATTATGTATTATGGACTGATATTTTTGTAATATATGATATTTTAATTAATGGAATGGAGTCATGTGGATTACATGTGGATTATTGTTTTTATCAGATGATTGTTCTCTCATTCTGATGGCACCCATTCACTGCAGAGGATCCACTGGTGAGCAAATTATTTCTTGGATGGCCTGAGGGTTTGTGAATTTACATTTTTGTATGAAATTTTCCTTTAAATGACAACAGCACTCATAATGATTTCACATAGTTAACGTCATAAATTGGCTTATTTGATTAATATTTTGATAAATATTTCAGATTCTTTGATTTTCTTTTAAAATGAAATATTTAATAATATTTTTTAAATTACTGAATACACATATAATATATATATATATATATATATATATATATATATATATATATATATATATATATATATATATATATATATATATATATATATATATATAAACTAAGTAAACTGAACAAGTCAGTTTACGGGCACCGTAATATATATATTATATATATATATATCAGAGATGGATTCATTCATATTTTATTTTGAATTAAGAAATTATTATATTATTTATACATATAAAATGTATGCATTTATGACATTTTATGTTAATGTCAAGCATTTACAGTATGCTATTATTTACAAGTATTCAGAATGTTAAGTAAAGAGATCGAAATTGAAATTTTTTTTTTTTTATATAAATGAAATAAAAAAAATATAACCAATAATATAAGGCTAATAATAATAATAATGTACACATAATGTGGGAAGTACTATCAGTTAATGGACTTACAATACTGTAGGATGGATAAAAAAAGTTTTTATATTTTACTATGCACATGTCATTTATGTATGATAAACTTCATTTGAATGCTGACGATCGCATGCAATACAGCCCGGTAGCCAGAGCATATGGTTAATATAATAATTACTTAAATCAAAATAAAATATGAATGAATCCATTTCTGATAATCCTGGGTTGCTATGGTCACACAGGTTTGTTTACGCATTAAACTCGTGGCATATCGTTCCCTCAACATAAGAAGTCATGGCCACGAGAAATGCATGTTGTTCCCTCAACATAGCATCTCGAGACCACAACATAATATGACGTTCCCACAAATTAATATCCCGTGGCCACGACATATTATCACGTTCCCACGAGTTATTATTTCGTGGCCACGACAAAACTAAGTAAACCGAACAAGTCACTTTACGGGCACCGCATATCCCAGATTTTCAGTGTGGACCATTGAAACCTGCTGTGTTGTGAATCAATGTTGCAGAATAACAGACTCAATTTATCACAAATGCAAAGATGCATTAATGCGGATTCACAACACACAACACTAACTGATTAAATAAAACATTTGGGAAAAAAAATGGACAGATGTGGCATATTAAAACATTAAAGGCACAAATGACTGAAAGTGCAGATGCAGAAGAGAATGCTCTCTTTCTCTCTCAATGCGTGTGCGTATCCCAAAGCACACGTGAGCGAGTGTGTTGATGAACCGGTCAGGCAGGTGCATCTGATGAACACACTCCCTGTCTAAACTGTCCCAGCTTAATATGACATGCACATCTAATGCTTCCATGTGCCAATGAGAGAGGCGTGTGTTCCCATTAAGCATGAAATTAGCAGTGCGACTGTGCTCATTAAGTACCCCAGTGCTCCTATGACTCTCCATTAACACTGGGTAAAGCACACGGGACAGATAAGCCAGCACACAGCTCGCCTACAGTTAGCAGGGTGGATGAAGTCCAACTGATTATGGTGTCAAGAGGGAAAGTCACAGAATTAGAAACATCTTAATATTACTCATAATGGCTTATACGTATACTAGATGATTTCTCTTTTGTCATTTCTGAGTGCATATAATGTAAATTTACAGACGTCCATCCACTCCACTGCTCTTGGGAACCAAAAAATGAGTCATAAAACGAAGATAACAGTGCATTTATGTATGTGTGGTTGGATGGAAGAGGATCAAGCATGGTAAAATGTTTCCGCTAATTCAATTAGTCCCTTATCGAGCTCCTCAGTGGCTTACGAGAGGATGTGGCATGTTTTAACAACCCTACACCAACACTAAAAAGAGCTCCTCTCCTTGTAACAGCCTGCAGAGATGTCAAAAAATAGATCTAGAACAAAGAGTTTGCTGACAGACGAGTTATACATCCCCAATGCGTTTAAACCGGATCTATGTACATCGAAAATTAATGGGAGACATAAAAATCACGCAATTAAAAAGTTAGTTATTGTATTTTACTAACTGGAGTGAACTCTTGAGTGCACTTTTGAACACATGGCATACTTCAGGTCACACTAATGCATCATGGGAAAAATCATGGGTCATTTGGCAGTTAATTCTTGTTGATTTATTCCAGCGTTTTGGATCATTATGTTGCATATCTAAACTAAAAATTAAATCATAAACATAATACAAGAATACGGCCCTTGATTAAATCACAAAACAGATTGTGACTAGCAGTGTTGTTAGTATTATTTATATTCTATTATAGTATAATATAATTATAAAAATAATATAATTGTATATTATTATTTATAAAATTTACAACAATAATTTACATATAATCTTATTTTCAGTTTTTAAAACATTAGTTTACAGTTTAGTAATTTTGTCATGTGCTTTAGTAATTTTTATTAGTTTTTAGTTTAAAAAAATTAGCATTACATTTATTTTTATTTCAGTTTTAAAGGGGTCATATGATGCTTTTTTAAAGATCATTATTTGTGTCAATATGTGTATTTGGTGTAACAGAATATGTTGACATGCTTTAATCTTCAAAAAACACATTCTTTTTCAAATACTGTCCATTATTGTAGGTCCTCTATGCCCCGCCTCTCTCAAACGTGTCGTTTTCTACAAAGTCCCTCCTTCTGACAAGTGCAGTCTGCTCTGATTGGCCAACTGACCCAGTGCATTGTGATTGGCCGAACACCGCAAGCACACGTCAGAAATGTAATGCCCCTTTCCATAATCACGAGCTTCATCTTTCAAAATAAATGTAAAGACCTTAATAATGTCCTTAGTTTTATCATCAGTTCAAGTCTGAAAGGGGAACAGAGTCGCGTTACAGACAGTGATGAAGCTCGTATGTGTTTGCAGCACACAAGCCACGGACGGTTAAGACCGCTGACTCCACTGAGATGTGACCCTCTCTCTCTCTCTCTCTCTCTCTCTCTCACACACACACACACACACACACACACACACTCACACAACACGCAAAACCTTGCATTTGAACATTCAATAGCAAATACTTAATCTAATAACAAAGCAAACCTACACTAGCTGATACAGAAGAGCCAGATTGTCGTAGCAAAGTCAAAATGATCCTAGGTTCAAGAAACGGTCATCCATAAAATGCGATGCTGTTCTGTTGTAAGTAATCTTAAAGATTCCTAAATGCATCTACTTTCTGAAGGCCAAATAAAGTGCTTTTGCTTTCGCCTAGAAACACACAGCATCTCGCTGACATGGCTGCTTCAACACTTACTGTGTTACTGAAACCACGGCTTCTTTCTTTTCTGTGAACATTTGGGCGACATTACCAAATATTTCCACATAGTGACGTAGACATGTGGGGTGTGTTTAAACGAGCCGTTTTAGGGGGCCGTGGCAGAGTCTTAACTTTCATAAAGAATATCTCTCTGTATTTGAGACTTATGTTTTTTGCACCTGTACAGATCTTCTTTATACACTAAGAGCTTGTTACACTCCAAAGAGAAAGGAAAAATTTAAATCGCATCATATGACCCCTTTTTTCATCTCATCTATTTTAATTTTATTTCAGCTTTATTTCAATAAATTTGTATAGTTTTTGATTGAATTATATTTGACTTCTAAAGCCACTTTTTGATATATTCTGTGATTTCATCCTCCAAAATAATGAAATCTTGATGAATTAAAACCATAAACATAAACATCAAAAACATCAAATAAACACTAATCAGGAAAACTGATCTGCGCTTCATGTTCAGTTGGCTTTATCTTGCAGTGTAAGTCTGATGAATAGTGACTTCTTGATAAATATAAAATAACCTTTTGCATTAAAACAAAGGCTGTTCAAACGGGGGTCATTCATTTAACACCAGGTTTCAGCAGTAATGTTGCTGCAAAAAGCTTGAGAACATTGTGTTAAAGTTTAGTTCATATTTGTTTGCACAGTGTAGTTAACATAACAAGTGTCTGCAGTTATTGTCCCCTTCTGTTTTTCCTTTTCTCCAAGATGACAAAATAAATGTACTTGACTCCCTGTTTTTCACTGTGTGGCATTTACAAAAAAGTCCCTCTGACATTTCCTTCTCTTTCTGCACTTTTCTCCCACCGTCTCATCTTTTTTTATTATTACCTTCTTTCTTATTGGCCAGTGTCTTTTGAAAAACAAATCTGCATAGCCATTATTTTTCCTCTTTGAATATATTCTCTCCTTTTTTTCTGCCTCTTTCAAAAAGTCATCTTAATGAAGCTCATTGCAGGAAGTTACACGGCACAATGCATCCCATCACATCTGTTTCCAGCAGTTCAGACTTCCACTGACTTAACAGCAGGCACAAGTCTGTTACACCTGCTACACTAACTCTGACCTTGGTGGAAAAGAAAGAGAAAGAGAGGAACATGTAGATGTATGTGTATGAATATTCATGTGAGAATGGAAGGCGTTGAGTGGAAAAAGTATAGACCGTGTGGCTTTGTTCCAGACACTAGTGAATCTACTGTCTACTGTTGAAGCATCCTAATCAAAAATGCACTGAAATTCTCTAAATGGCCAACTATGTAACAGTTTTTGTGAGAAGGGTAGTACAGTGTCTTCTATGACTGGTTCTCTAGTGACCATCATGGTTAAAAACAATACAGGATCTAATCTACGTCTATGGAGAAAAACTTAAATCTTTAGTACTGGAAATTTCAATGATATTCTACAACATTTCAATAACATTACATATCAGCAATAAAACCCAACAACAACAGTATCATCAGTTTTACTGCATTTTCTCAAATCATGCTAAAAATTGTATTTTTCAGACTGGTTTAATTCATGCACACACATGTTGTTCACATACTGTACTTTTTAAAGGTTTTGTCACAGTACCTTGCAGTTTGGACTTTGTTTTCATTTGCAGCTTTTTCTCCCTGCCTTGTTTGTTGTCATGGTCACTCGTTTGGTTCGTCATTTAGTTCAGGTGTGTGTGATTTAATTGTCCTTGTTTGTGTGTGTATTTAGGTTTCCATGGTTCTGTTATATTATGTGTTATCTATTTGGTTTTACCTTCTAAGGGTTTATTAAAAGACTGCATGATCGTGTTTGTTTTTCAACACAGTAGCATGACAGGTTTAGGGTCTGTAAGATTTTTTATGTATGTTTTTGAAATGCGTTTATGCTTACCAATGCTGCATTTATTTGATCAGATACAGTCAAAACATTAATACTGTGTAATAATAAATTATTACAAAATAATGTTTATTAATTCAAATAACTGTTTTATTTTGTGATATATTTTAATACTTCATATTTTTATGTTATTCATAACTGTGATGACAAAGCTGCACTTTCTATTTTTTCATCTTTTCAGAAAACATACTTTTTTTTCAGGACTCTTTGATTAATAGAACGTTTTTATTTGATATAAAATGTAGTTTGAAAGCTTTTTTACTGCCACTTTTGATCAAAATGCATTCTTGCTGAACAAAAGTATTCATTTCTGTCAGAAATAAATAAATAAAAAGACTGACCCTAAACCAATATTTTGACTTAGGTGCCCTTGAGCAAGGCATCGAACCCCCAACTGCTCCCCGGGTGCCGCAGCATAAATGGCTGCCCACTGCTCCGGGTGTGTGTTCACAGTGTGTGTGTGTGTGTGCGTGTGTGTGTGTGCACTTTGGATGGGATAAATGCTGAGCACGAATTCTGACTATGGGTCACCATACTTGGCTGAATGTCACGTCACTTTCACTTTTTTAACTAATGTAGTTAATTAATGAAACATTATAATAAGTGTAAAGTGAATTTACAACCAATTATGCTCTCTTTAAAGAAAATTTGCCAACATTGCATAACGTGTAGAATGTGGCCAATATTTCTTATAGGAGGGCATAATTTGTCTTCAACTTAACCTTTGTAAGTCTTAACCTTTGTAAGTCTTAAAATGTCTAGGTAGCGGTTGTGTTTGTCATACCTTGGCTGCCATGATCATGGAAGAGCCTCCACGGATGCCCAGGATGGGGATGTGCGTCTGAGCCGAGATGAAGTCCAGTATCTGGGCGATGGCCTCCTGATCGGTATCGTCCCCAAACACCACACCCTGGACCCAGTTCCGTGACATCAGAGCACAGATGCGGTTTATGATACTCTTGGGGTCGGATTCGTTCATTGTGACCAGGTCGACTTTCGGAGGGAGAGGCACGTGGAGGAAGTCCTCTTTCTCCAGACCTTCAGAGAGGGACACCTCGCTGGAGTTTCCCACAAGGATCACTGCGATGCTAAGGCCTTGACCAAACTTTGGTGGCAAAGGAGGACCCACTGGATTGACTCCTGGTGGAGGATAATGAGGAGGGCTGATTATCGATTGGCTCATGCCTCCGATGGGTGTCCCGATCCCGCCTCCACGGCGAGACTCGCAGGTGGGGAAGAAGAAGAGAGAGAGGAGAAGGAGCGAGAGGGAGAAGGGTGGTTTGGAGGAAGAAGCCAGGGAGACGAAAGACAGGACGCGACAGTCGGAGAAAGGGGAAGAGGAGAGGTGGAGGCTGACAAGCATGGCGGAGGAGTGAAGATACAGTCCCTGCAGACAAAGAAAGAGAGAGAACTTCAGTTTGAGTTGAGCTGAATTCACAATATCTACATGATTTGAACTTGAATCTGACTTGTGAAAGCTGAGATGCAGTGCACAAGTCAAACCGACGAGAGACCTGTGGTTTTAAAAAGAGCATGTGTCCTCATTTCAAGGGTTTGTCCTCTTCATTATTGACACATATTGGACAGAAATTACAGAAATATATAGGCAGTCTTGGGAAACGAGGTCATTTGCAGTAGTCTCACACACGCATGTCTAACTATTTACTCATATTTTTATATAAAGCTAATTAAAATTTGTAGGATTAACCCCAAAACATTTTTAGATTGATAAAAATATCGTTTGAGATTTGTAGACTTAAATGACATCCCTAGAGATCCCAAACGGATGTTTTGTATAATGACAATTTGGTCCTCAAACTATTGAACACTTTTTTTTTAAGCTGAATGCATTATCAGTGACAATGCATGCTGGGTTTTCTTTATCCACTAAAATTGTAGTATTCCACTAAAATTATCCACTTTCTTTATCTGTCCAAAATTTCTTACAGCAGAGCATCATTTGCTCTCATCTTAACAACCTTTGTACTTAAAATGCCCTAAAATCCCCAGGTACTGTAGCAGTTGTCATACCTCGGCCGTGATTATGGATGTCATCCCAAGACATACCTAATGGAGGTTTGGTCATATTTTGCTACCTTCTGATGACACTTAGGTCCTCAAACTGCACACTTTTTTCAGTGCTGGGGAATGCGTCACATTCGATGATGCATTCTAGGTTTTCTTCCTCCTGGGGACTGGTCATTGACATGATCAGTTGTTTATACTGGGCTAATGCTATTTTCTGTCCATTTTATATGCACTTCCAAAATGAGTTCAAAGAGTTCAAAAGACTTAGATTGAGAAACACACTGAGTGAGAGAGAGCAACTATGTATATACAGAGAGAGAATGAGAGAGTAGCGTGCATACACTGAATACCAAATGCAATTAGACGGGTAAGACACAAGTTGATTTATCGGCAAACAACATATTCAGTCACACACACACAAATACACACACAGTGACTGACATTTGCCAATTATCCCTCTGTGAAGACTTTGAAAAATCACATAGTTAGTTATTAGCTAAAATGTTTGCACGACGACATATCTGATACATTAAAAAGACAAAACCACCTGATCAATGCATTTTCATGAAGATATATTTTCCATTGAAATACGAGCATACACCACCTTTCTAATGTTTGGGTCAGTCAATGTAATTTTTACACAGCAAAGAAGCATGAAATTGATCAAAAGTGACAGAAGAAACATACATATACATAAACACATTATACCAGTAGCCAAAATTTTTTGGCTGAGCGACTGAACGACATGTCAGCTAACAGCCATAAAACTAGTTTCAAGGGGTCTTTAATGAGCAGGTACAGAAAAAAAGGAGGTCAAAAAAAATTAAAGGACAACGAAAGTGAGGCATTGCTCCGAAAAAAAGCAAGCGCGCTTGAAAAAGGAAGACTGCTTTTACAAGGCTAATTATTGGAGGTTTGTCAGTGCTAATTGCAGGTACACATGCTAATTGTGAATTAGCTCTCTTCTGCTGAGGACGAGAGAAGAGACGGAGGAGGACAAAGTGTGGGAGGAAGAAAGAGAGGGGAAGAGAGAGAGAGAGAGAAATCGGTTGAGAGGGATTGGAAAAGTATAGAGATGAACTGCAAAACAAAAATGAGAAAATGCGAAACTGAACAAATGAAGCAAAGACAGAAAGACAGCAGTGACAAAAAAAAAGAGAAAGCCTTCTAATCATCAGCTCATTAAAAGTAGGTAAGCAAAGAGAAGCACGTAGATGGGAAGGATAAGCACTAGATAGAAGACTAGGAGGACAGCAGCTGGGTGAACAAGAGAGGGAGGAGAGACTAAGATGCTCTATTTGGCTCTGCCTCTCATTTTAACAGCACTTGGTTTCCATAGCAACTATTCAAATGAATCTTCCTCCACACACACAAAAACAGAGACTGCTATATACAGACACGGTTATATAGATTCTGTCCATAGTAACACCTATTCACAGGCAACTGAAAAAAGGCCTTTTATACAAATGGTGTACATGCATGATACCACCATCTCTTGCAAAAAAATAAATAATTACATACATACAATAAAACACACACACACACACACATCCCACACATTTTCTCCTAAGAAGCTAAAGGCTCAATGTCAGCTCCACAAATATTTTTTTTTTTTTTTTCTGTAGGCTATGTTACAGAATCGTCTGAAATGCTTGCACTGAATTACAGCTGATCCACATGTAAAACACACACCAACTATATGTAGCAGACTTCTGAAATTATACGACAAAGTCCCTTTTTTGGGTTTCGGTGGTTTTAGTCCAGGCAACCCTCTTCATTTCGAGTAAAATCACTTGCATATGCGACTACATTTTATTCTGGGCCACTAAATGATGTCTATCATTAGACATCAATCTCATTGGCTGGCGCTCATCTATTACCGCTAACAACGTGATTAATATTCATGAACCCAGCCGCTCATCAATCCAAGTGTGTTGCATATTGTTAGTATAGTAGTACAACTAGTAGTAGTATTATCTTTTACTATCATCTTTATTTTTTTAAGAAACCCTGAATGGCCAACAATATCTCAAGCATCACCACCTGACCTTAGTTCAGTTAAAATGACAAATAAGTGTTCATACATGGTTACCAAGATTTAGTTCTATAGTAATTACTAATAATTAAATAGTGCTTAATTATCATATTATCATAATATAATGATGGATTAACTGATTAAGAAGCTAAGATTTAAGAAGCTACATGTGCCATTTTACAATACATTTGACATTTGTTGTGTGTGTGTGTGTGTGTGTGTGTGTGTGTGTGTGTGTGTGTGTGTGTGTATAAAAGTAGTATATCATTCTGGCGACTAAACTAAAAGATTTACTAGCCAATGGCGATTATACCGTATATAGTTAATTTATTTTAGTAATTATTATTACAGTTTTTTGACTTACTATCATTATTAATATACTTTTATATAAGCATCAATAACAAAATTTAATAATAGAATAGAATAGAATAAAATAGAATTAAGATGAGCTGGGTAGTCCCTCAGCTCACTTATTGATCATTTTGTATTTTGCAAAGAGGGGGAAGCTGTATTACATTTTCATTGTTTTGATGCTTGAAAAGCCCTTTTCGTCTTTGACCCTGAAATATAGATCATATATCTGTTGTAACATTTGTTTTGTCTTTGTTTTGCCAACAATTCGCCTCTTCAGAAAGAATGCTCCCAGACATACATCCATACATACATGCACACCAAAGCTGCATCTGTCTATGCCTGTTGACACTCTATACTTGTGTTTGTTGTCAAGAACGCCAGGGTCACTCTACATTTCCTAGATGGCAACTAAAGCTTAAGTTTAACTGACACACATGACAAAAAATGTTACATACACGCACATTCCCCATGGTGCTGTATAATATCCAAGCATCTGCCTTCTCTGATAGATCGCTCTCTCTTGATTTTCTGTGAGACAGCTGTGCACGGCCTAAGGCCTGATTGGCAATTGGCTTAAGACGAGAGAATGGCCCCCTAAGGCCTGGTTAGAAAGCTTCCCATAGGTCTGGGCCGGTCTGTTGGTGTCAGCTAAAATGCCATTTAGAAAGCCTTATTGATCTCAAAAGCAGTCGATGATCAAAACTAGACCCAAACCAACATGATTACTGCAATCCAGAACAAACCAAACAAGACTTACTAGTAAAACTGACACAATTAAATGTGGCTAACACAAGGAAGGGTAAAGACTACGATGTGTGTGACGGGTGATTCAAAGGTATCCTGACATTGTGCACATTTTAGAGGGCGAGAGAGGATAAAAACAAGTGTGTACATTTGTGCACTGTAATACATCTAAGTTTCTTTCATTGCTTTGGGAAACACAGATAAGGCGTTTTTCTACGCCGTCCTCTATCCCAGTTATTCCTGGCGAAGTAATAAATTATGTATTCAACAAAATGTTTGTACAAAAGCCCATCACAGACTCCCTCCCATCTCAAACGAGCTGTGTTTCAAGAGCGGGAGGGAAAGCTTTGATAACAACCAGAAACTGAATTAACATTCATTGATGCAGTTATACAGAATGGATTCCGATAAACCAGAGTCTGTTGATTCAATTCCGAAACACACAATTTTTTATTTATTTAAATCAGCATTAAAGATATGACAGAGGTTTGTAACAGAAAAACCATACGCACACATGCACGCACACACACTTAAAGTAAGAGATTAGGCTTGTCTAGTAATCCAGTGCAACACTGTGGAGGTATGCAGCCTGCCTTTTTACGTCAAATAATCTCTGAGGTACATGTAACACACACACACAAATCACGGAGAAACATCTTGATATTTACCGCTAACTAAGCTCATTTTCATACTTAGACATTTAGCCAGTATTTCTGTCTTGGCTTCCTCCAAGCATACGTTCTCAAATACACACTCCGGTCTCTAAGGTATATCTGTCATAGCAGTGTGAGCGCGGTTCCATTAAGCAGTGTTTATGAACTACTGCCTCTGAGCTGTAACCTTTACTGAAGTCCTCTCTTCTCATAATGACGCTTAAACAACAGCCAGCAGCGGTTTGCTCTGATTGTAACTGAGGCTCAGATGCTAAAAAAAATCAAGATTCCCAGTATTAAAGCAGATTTTTTGGCATAATCACTTTGCTTACCGTGAATATCTTGATAGATTAGATCTGTTTAGACACATTACAAGGGAAAATCATGTCAGACATGACTACCTGAGGTGACTAATTCTCTGTGTACAAACATAAAGGTTTTTCAAGAAACAAAAATTATTTTGTGGGAGAAAAAAATTAAGATTTAAAAAAAAATTTAAAAAAAAAACTAAAGGAAAATTGACAGAAATAAATATTTAAAAGAAAATAAATGTTGTTCTTTTAAACTTATATTCATTGAAACACAACTGTTTACAACATTTATAATAATAAATGTAATATTATTTCACAATATCACTATCTTTACTGTATTTTTGATCAAACAAATGCAGCCATGATGAGCATAAGAGACTTCCGCCAAAAATGTTTAAAATTGAACCTATCAAAAGGTCACTTTTTCATCTGTCACTGCAATCATAACATCTGTATCAGAGCGTACACACTCTGACAGACACGAACACACTGCTGAGCAGGTTTTCGGTGAGAGATCACTTCCTCCCCTGAGGGCTTGGTGATGGCCTGCTTCTGTTTTGACCAATCACACGCGAGCGTTGGCTCACCCACCCTGCCCATTGGTCATGGGTAATTAATTACCAAGCTGTTCCTTGTTTAGGCCAAATGGATATCAGCACATGGTTACCATGAAACAATGAGCCCCATCCCAAAATCACTCACCCGTCCAGTCCTCAGTGCTTTGTAAAACACCATGTAGTGGTGGCTAATGGACAACGAAGGGAGGTGGAAGTAGACTGAGATACGATCACTTCAGCTAACTATGTTATTATGTCCATTAGGGTACTAATGAAAGCCATTAGACATCTTGGTCATTTGAGAACATTTGACAATAAGAATATTTGATGATTTCTTTTTGTCAACATTGTTGATCATTTCAGCCATATTACATGTAAACATATACAAGATTTCATATCAGGGTCAGAAATTGTAATATTGCCAACTGGATTTGATTTCCAAGGGCATTTTTTCCTTAATAAGGGCAATTTTACAATTACCTTATAAAATGTATCTGTATTTTTGTGTTAAATGCTTGCTTTTAACCAGTTACTTAAACCAATCACAAATATAGATTGTTAGAATTGTTGTTTTTTTTCAACTTTAGCAAAAAGCATCTTTACACTTCAAAAGTGGATCTGACATGGCATTTATGTTCATTTACATTTATTTATGCATTTACATAAAAATTGCATCATGATGATAGCCAATAAATAATCATAAAAATCATGAAGAAATCATTATTGTTGATTATTGCTCTTAGTAATGTAATAATGATTATTAATATTGATTAACAGAAAGATTTTGTGGGGAAACAGCACATCATATTTTAGCTACTGAGGTAAGGAGCTAAACCGTTTACAGTCAATTTGTGCCCTAAGATTACGGCAAGGGTTATCTGGGCCATACCACCCAGCCAAATCTTGACCTTTCGGCATACAGACCATAACTGCTTATTACCATGTGTTTGATTAGAGTTTTATTTCAGACTCTAGAGGATGGTAAATTTCCAGAAATAGTATTGAGCACCCTGCAGTAAAGGCTAGAAAATGCAGACCAAACGTTTTTTACGTGACAGCTAATCTGATATATCCAGTATTTCACACTTCACAAAAAATAACAGCAAAGCAAAATATGGTATTGAACTGCAGTGTTTGGTATAATGATATTTTGACTGTTGTCTGCAGTACAGATCCGCTTACTGGCAACTTTCTCGTCTATATCCTTCACTCCGAAGAAGCAGAATGTCATAAAGCGACATAAGGAAAGACATAATGAAATTGCACCATTAAATATGCACATCACTCATATCAGAGACGTACCACACTGTGCATGACTGGACAAGAGCTCATTAAGTCACTGTAACTCTATCCATAATCAAGTCATGCGCTGTGATTAAGGCTAAGCTTCAACCGTCTTAGTGAACGAGGGACGAGAGCCAAAATCACTCCTATGGTGATGGAGGTGTGAATTACAACAGGTGCACATTGATAAACTGGTAAATCATCTCCATGGGGGAGAAGAAACATCAAAACAGACACATGCACACACAGACCTGTTTGCAAACTGACCTGTGCCATTAGATGTAATACACAGGTGAACTCTGTTAAATGTGCCCGTTACGCATATATACAAATACATGCACTGGAACCAGTTGCCACAAACACTTTGAGATGTGTTTGTCCACTTCGGCAGACAACATTTTGAACTCTGTAATCTGCTTTCATTTTTCAGTTCTGTCTGATGATATACTGCTATACCAAGCGAAAAACTAAAAAGTGAAAAAAACTTAAGAGCACTTTTATTCTATAAGCCAGTTGTTTCTCAGTTCTATCTGTTGTTAATCTTTCTGTTATCTATTGTTGATATTTAATAATGATCATTTGAAACCAAACAAACATAGAAATACTGTAAAAAAAATAATAATAATAAGAAGAAGAAGTAAATAAATAAATAATAACAAAGTGAAATTAATAAAGTGAAATTATATTGTCTTATTGTTAAACATATTGTCCTATAAAGACAAGTTTTGTTGGAATAATAATAGTAATCTTTGTTTTCTATAGCGTCTTTTAAATGTTACTTCTCAAAGCGTTTGCATTACAAATAAAACATCAAAATACACCATATAAAAATGTGTGAAATTAACATGAATTCAAAACACTTAAACCTTTAACCCATTAGCATCTTTCCAAATGATTTAAGATTTTTTTTACTACGATACTGCTTCTATGAAAAATACACAATAAAAGAACATTTATTAATTAATTCTGAATTTAATAAATTAATATTAAATATCCGGGAAAAAAATTCAGTTGTTTTGCGCATACAATTATTACTTTCTATTTTCTTTTATTGATGTTTACAAGAGTAAAGAGTCAAAACAAGAGTCAAATAAGAATCGTGTAAAATAACTCAAATCATAACTAATAAACAGAAATAAATTATCTTATTGCTAAAAATATATTGTGCAGTTAGGACAACATCTTTTGATGGAATCACATTGGAAATTATTAGGATCATTAGGATCCATCCAATTTGTTGTAGAAATGTTATATTTTATATGTATAATTCCTCTATAAGATTCCAGAAATCTTGGATATTTCTTCTATAAATAAAACACATAAGAAAATGGTTAAAGTATAAACATAATAAATACTCGTACATATTTGAGTGACATTTTTAATACATTTTTATTATTAATAATGCTAATTTTAATTGAAATAAATAAATAAATAAACAAACAAGCAAATTTTTACTGGAAAGTACACAACATTCTAGCCTCTATATTCCCTCCTACTGTGTCTCCGCTCTGAAACTATAACGCTAAATAAACACCACCAACAACACTACACATCTCAAATGTTTCATCATCCATCCCTGCATCCCTGAGAGGCTTTTATTGACTATTATCCTTGTTGTTTGAAAAGTTACATTTATACATGTCCAATTTCCCCAGTTTTCAAGATGATGAATTAAGCCTCGTTGTTTGCTCATCCGGTACACACACTAGTGCAATGTGGAGTGGTACATTGTCAGACAACTTGTATACACAAGCAAGGTGTCTACAGCGTAAGTATCATTATTTCTGAAACATCGGCTGAGACCAAATCAGATTTGCACCATCTCTGTGTAGCAGTTATATCACTGAATGTCTAGAATGCCCGTGTGTCCCTATGTTCTGTTGCCATGCCAACAGAGGCTCCGTTACCACACCAACAGAATCTATGAGTGATGCTTCACTCTGAAAGACATTCCACACTGTCCTCATCCCTCTGGTCCCCGTCAATCAGTGTCACGCTTGATTGACAGCTGCTTCGACCCCACTGACGCGGGTAAAAAAACGCTGTCACCTCACGTTAATCAGAAGCGGCGCATCTTAAGAGTCCGATACGTGAGGAAAGCGTCATCAGACATTTTCAGATCCACCAACGACTTGTGTTTTCCCAGGAATGAGTCTAAAGGCTATCAGGAGCATCTCAGGAGCAGCTGGAGAAAGTGAAAGGCAGCTCGACCTGTCAGTTTCTCACCATATTTTCTCTACAGCCTATCTCTCTTTCTCAGTATTTATCGCTTCTGCTCTCTCTTTCATTAACCCACTTAGCTAGAATGTCTGACCCAGACCACAAGCACATTACTCAAACTGGATAGAAGGCAGCACGACCAAGAGTCATTTGGACGAATGCCTGCATGAAAATAAAACAATGGCGCCCTGAGTATAACAAACGCACAAATTCGTTAAGACAACAGAAAATTACAGCCCTGGAAGAAAAAAACAGACAGATTTTCTGTATACATTGAGTGACCTACTGCATTTGTCAAAATAGGCAGCATGCAACAGTGTACATAGTGCTGGGAGTGTGTACTGTATCCCACAATGCAATGTACTCAACTTACATTTCCGCTGTTATGATTTTAACATCTCTTTCATGGCACATTATTTGATTGAACGGTCAAATTATGTGACATTTTTTGCACCGAATTGATTTTTAAAAAGCAATTAACCAAGATGATAACTGGATGCCAGTTGATAAGTTAAACCAAATGTTTTGGCCAGTTGAGCACCATACTGTGGGCAAAAAGCATCTTTTATTGGTGTCCATTCAGTGGAGGTGGAAGCTGCATTCATTTGATCAAAAATACAGTTAAAACACTAGTATTCCTTCACAAACATAATCAGAGATAACAAGGATAAAAGCAAGAAAACAAGAGTTCATCCCTTACCTTGAACATTGCCAGCCCAACTCCCATTTTCTCTCCTCAGCTCCTGCATGTTGATGTGAGCTGGGTCTTGTCTCTTCCTCTCATAGCCCTGGATGGAGGAGTGGCTGACCGCTGAAGTAGTTTGAGGGACTGCTAAGGAAAAAGTAGGACTGGTTCAGAGACCGCGGATGAAAGTGTAGGTCCTACGGTAAATCCAGGCTGGATGACTGAGCACAGGAATTGTCTTTTGAATCAAAACTATTAAGAAAAGTCACTCGAGAAAAGTAAGAAAGATGCCTGGCTCACAAATAACGACATAAATAAAAGACAAGTCTTCAAGTGTTTGAGCTATGCAAACAATGTTCAGTCAATGAAGTTGAAAGTCTTATATCAAATCTAAGAAATGTACTTAAAATGGAAAACGAACCAGGACAAAGTCTCGGACAAAGCCTGCACTTGCTACAAAATGTGATATAAAGTGAAAAAAGGGGTGAAAAGAAGATGTTTCTTGATTAGTCTAAAAGTCCATTTTGATCAGTGAACAAGTCCACAAACTCTGGAGCTGCTGGATGGCCAGTATAGTGAAAAAATCTGAAGCAGTGACCTCTGGTCTTAATTGGTTCAGGTATCCATGTACGTCCTTTGCTGGCTCCTTCTCATGACACTATTGGAAGAAAGAAAATAATAAAAATAAGAGAACAGTGTCTTAAGCACAGATTTTCAGGCAAATGATGTTGAAAAAAAGGTCAGATCTGTTGAAGACTTTGGACTTTGGTTAGATCTTTCTTTTTTTCCCTTTTGCTATTTCTTTCAATTGATATAATATAGAGTGCTCAACACTAAGTGCATAAGTGTTATGTAATAGAATAGTAACAGAAGCTATAGAATGGACAGGCGTGTTTCACAAACACACACTAAGACACTTACAAATGCATACAAATACATTTATGTGTGATATTTTTGTCATGTTACTTACCCGTCTAACTGTCCTTTGGCATTTCATCAGTATTATCTGGATAATGTTTACAAAAATGTGAAACACAAGACAGAGGGCGAGTGCAAGCATTCAAAAACATAAGACAAGATGGTCGCCTTCCTTTGATATGTCCATTTTGACCGGTAACAGGCAAGTGCAATGCTGTTTTCTTTAGTTTTTGTTTTACACACAAGTCCATGTATAAGAAAAAACTGTGATGAAGTTGATGAGTTCAGGATGTCAAAAGAAAATTTACATTTTTTTAAATTCAGCTAAAACTAAACGTTAATTGAGATTTTAAACCAGTCACCAAGAAGGAAGCATAAGCACAGAAACTAAATATGGTGCATATAAAAATTAAAATATCAGTATGAATGGAGAAAGGAGATGTTCAGGTATCCTTCCATCTTACACTTCTTGGATCCCCCTTCCTTTCTTAGAATCATTTAAAATAAATTTAAAGCCAAGGGAAATTAAAACAATCCTGTTTGACTCTTTGTTTTAAAATATTCAGAGATAAACATTACATTATACAAAATCTAAGCACTTACTCAGAATATCAAGTATGCAGTTCTGAATTAGTTCTGAAGTGGAAAATGATCATTAAAGGAAGATAAATTAGGCAATATAAATAACTTACAGTGGGGAGTGAAAAGTTTTGATTCTCTAATGAGCTAACGTTATACAGTGGTCATACCCAACAACTAAAATCAGGGACCTACAATGAGTACAAAGAAAATCAAGAGGTTGTGATAAGAAGAGGAGGTGACAGCTTGTCTGAAAGGTGTTAGATGGATGGATAAAAGAGAGAAGAAGGTGGGGAGTGCCAGCAGAAAATTAAACACTCAATAAAATAAAGGGACTGACCATAACAGCTCAAATGGACTTGAGCTTGCAAGTAAGTGACACAAGAAAAAAATAACCCACTGATGCACTGAAGCCTAATCAATATTTTGAACAATTACCAATCTACTCTTCACAATTCAGGTTTGATTTTTCACCATCTTAGAGGAAGTTGCCAACGATACAAGTCACAAGTTTAAAATGTGTCCAAGAACCGCAAATGAAGTAGTCACACCAACCTCACCCATCTCAGTCAAAGAACGGAAGCATAACCTCTTCTCAAATTTGTCTGCAACCATTTCTCAAACCAAATAAGACACTGATGCTTGCACTGGACACTGGAGATGAATGGAGGCTATCTCAGACTGGGCAGCCCAAGACCAGATGTGTGCAAGTGTGTGTGTTACAAAAGAATGAATAACAGGAAACAAATGTCTTGCTGTCCATAAGTAAAAATGGAAGATGGGCAGAGTTGGAGCAGGGTAAAAATGGGCATGTAGAAATGATGTGTAATGTTTGATACCTGACTGTCTATTATTTTAATGCATGTGTGTGCGTGTGTGTGCGTGTGTGTGTGTTTTATGTACATGTAAAAAAGGAACACACAAGTACACACACAGACAAACAGAGCGGACAGACACTAAACGAGCCGTTAAACCTACCTAGAAGAATATTAAAGCATCCAGGGAAAAAAAGAATGATACGTGAGGGTAGATGGTGGAGGACTAAAAGAATTGTTTAAAAAAAAAAGGGGGAGAGAAAGAAACAAATTACAAAACTGATAAGGAGATGCGGAGATGGTTTTTGAGTCTCCTTCACAATTCTAACCAACTTTCATTCAGGGAGCATCACAGTTTTGGGATGAAGGGAGGGATGGAAGAAAGAGGGAATGATCAGAGGAGAGAGATGGGTAGGAGGGACAGGTGAATGAATAAAGGGGGTCATAAATTGTTAAAAATGAGTGAAAGAGTCAAAAAACTTGCCCCTTCTTTCTCTTCTCTCCTGTCTCGTCATAAATAGACAAAATTATACACCATATAGATGGAGAAATAGATCAGGAGGCAAATGATGGAGAGCGCAAATAAATGAAAAGATGATGTGCCTCCAAGCACCACAATGAGAAAGAAGAAAAATACAAAACGAAAGAAAAAAACAAATACTCCAGTGCCTTCCGTTTTTCTTCTATGCTTTTAAACAGGGAAGGCAGTCAGTTTGTTCCTGCTGTCCAGTTGTTGTTTTAGTTCTTTTTTCCTCTTTCTTTCTTTCTCTTGGCTTCTGTAGAAGGAGTCCTCCGTTTGCAGTAAGTAATAGCCCTTTTCCACAGACAGTGACTGAGGCAGAACAGAAGGAAGAGGTGTAATGGTTGCAATGTCTGCCCAAGAATTCCACACATCGAGACTGTGCTCTCTCTCTCTCACTCACTCTCACTTGCTTGGTCTCTCTCTCTCTCCCTCTCTCACCCCTTCTTTACTGACAGAGCGCTGTGGATTAGGAGCCAGGCAGAGAAAGGAGAATGAGAGGGGGCCCTCTACAGGATTACTGCACAACTGAGAGAAAGAGAGAGTGAGAAAAAGAGGAAGAGCTTAGAATGTCTTCTCTATTCCAGTTCAGTCAAACTGAATATAAATGAGGCAGTGAATGTAAAGCTGTACCAATGCATATCTAATAAATTTCATATAACTATGCAGTTTAATATATTCAGTATTGTGGTAATGCAGTTTTTCAGTTTTGAAGGATCTAAGGATCATCAAAGCAAAACTGACCAACAGTTTGCATTTGTGGATCCTCAGATCTTTCAGTTTGTATAAACAAAAATGTTATTATGTAAACAGTATGGGATATTTTACCAAACAAAAGATTATATTAGATGATGCAAATAATGAAAGTTTGAAATGTGTTTACTCAAATATGTGGATTTTATATAATTTTTCTAATATATATATATATATATATATATATATATTTTAAAAATGTCTCCCTCTATCTATATATAAATATTTTGTTTTGTTTGAAAGAAATCTGTAATGCTTGACAAAGCAGCATTTATTTGATCAAAAATACGTAAAAACTGTAATATAGTATTATTTCAATTTAAATAACTGTTAAAATTGTTCTTATTCCTGCAACCACAAAGCTTGATTTACAGCGGCCTTTCCTTATCAGTCTTCAGTGTCACATGATCAGAAATCAATATAATAGGCTGATTTACTGCTCGATAATAAATATTTCCTCTTATTATAGTCATATAGTCACTTATCTAACATTTTTGTGAAAAACATGATACATTTTTCTCATCATTCTTTGATGTAAACTAAATAAGTAAATCAATTCTACTACAACTAATAAATATTAAAGTAAATAATTATACTACGTTAAAGGGTTAGTTCACCAAAAAATGAAAATTATTTGATTAATGGATTTTTTCCAAACCCATGAGACCTCCGTTCATCTTCAGAACACAGTTTAAGATATTTTAGATTGAGTCCGAGAGCTCCCAGTCCCTCCATTAAAACTGTGTACGGTATACTGTCCATGCCCAGAAAGGTAATAAAAACATAATCGAAGTAGTCCATGTGATGATTTTCTCACCGATTTGGAACGACAATAGGGTGAGTTATTATTGACATAATTTTCATTTTTGGGTGAACTAACCCTTTAAGGATTTAAATTATGTTTTGTTCAAAATAGTAATACAATTTCTTTGTTTTGTGACTGTTGAATTTTCATAAACTGCTCATTCCTCTTTATCACCCTGTGGTATGTACAATTCAATTAAAATTCTAACTCATTAATTAAAATGGAGCAGTTTCTTAATTCTGAATATTGCCCAGTCCTGCTCAGATACGGATTCTGTACTTGTGCATGATCACTCCATCTGTCATCAGTCAGAGTTTTCTGTGTAGATGTGAATGTCTGGTTCTCAGATGTCTGCTCTATCAAGGACTCACTCTCTCTTTCTCTGGATTCTTGGCTTGAGCTACTGATCACTTGTGCTTTTGATCTTCCATTTCTTGGCACCTGTCTTCCACTCCCTTTTTAAAACTCACAGTCTGTCTGCCTGTTGCTGTCTGTTGATCATTTCGAACTAGACAAAAATAAAAGGAGAGTTACAGAAGGACCATGAAAGTGGTGCAATTTATGCCTAAAGATTTTAGGATCATTTATAATTTTAACTAAAAAGGCTACTGAACTAAAGAAATAAATTTTACCACTTCAGGCCTTAAATACCAGGGTTGTAACTAAGATAAACAGATATTGAAGGACCATCTTTAAGGAGTGCACATCATTGACAGATTAATAAATGATCCTGAATACAAAGCACCAACCCTAAAAACTAACCCTAAAGCACTATAAAAGCAACATTAACCCTGTTTGGAATTCATGTAGCCTACTTACAATTTGAACATAGCTGAATCAGTACTGGCAGCATCATTGACTGGACATGTCCTCACCATTTTTTTGTCATGGATAATTTCATCCACACATGTTTGCAGCATCAATAACAGTGATAAATTAAGTCAAGTCAGTTTCACTATTTATCCCAACATACAGAAACACACATTATGAACCAAATTAATTCACTGTTTCTTCAGAGCTTAAGTACTGAACCCCAAACATGACATGCAAGAACAAATAAATAAATTGTGCACACAAAGTACTAACCTGTTCGCTCAATGTACTAAAACTTGCGCACGATTTAGTAAATCAAGGGAACAAATTAGTAAATCAAGGGAATGAAATAGTAATCGTGTGCACGATTTAGCAAATCGAGGGAACAAAATAGTAATCGTGTGCACGATTTAGCAAATTGAGGGAACGAAATGGTAACTGTGTGCCCAATTTAGTAAATTGAGGGAACTAAATGGTAATCGTGTGCACGATTTAGTAAATTAAGGGAACGAAATTGTAACCGTGTGCACGATTTAGAAAATTGAGGGAACAAAATGGTAATTGTGTGCCCGATTTAGTAAATTGAGGGAACGAAATGGTAACTGTGTGCACGATTTAGCAAATTGAGGGAACGAAATGGTAATTGTGTGCCCGATTTAGTAAATTGAGGGAATGAAATTGGAACCGTGTGCACGATTTAGCAAACTGAGGGAACAAAATGGTAATTGTGTGCCCGATTTAGTAAATTGAGGGAACGAAATGGTAACTGTGTGCACGATTTAGCAAATTGAGGGAACGAAATGGTAATTGTGCGCACGATTTAATAAATCGAGGGAACAAATTAGTAAATCAAGGGAACAAAATAGTACTCGTGCAGGATTTAGTAAATCGAGAGAACAAAATAGTAATCGTCTGCACAAATTAGTAAATCAAGGGAACAAAATAGTAATCGTGTGCATGATTTAGTAAATTGAAGGAAAAAAAAAAAGAGTAAATCAAGGGAACGAAACAGTAATCGCACACACAAATTAGTAAATGGAGGGAACAAATTTGTAAATCAAGGGAACTAAAAAGTAATTGTGTAATCTGTACTGTTTTGATTTGGGAGACTTTGTTATAGTAGCCAAGTTAACAGCTGTATTCTATATAAGGTCAACAGCAATTTTGGTACAAATAGTCATCATGTTGCAAAACAGATGGAGAAGAGCAAGATTTTAGCATTAATTGAATGTGTTATTTGACGGTGAGTGATGGGAAATACATGGCTGTTGTTTACCAATGGGACTTGTGCATTCCCCATGAGAAGAAGAGTGATGTGAGAGGACAAGATCACCAGCCATATAGCAGTCACATGGCTGATTGAGAATAATCCCTTAGGGAAAATGTATTGCTCAGTGGTTGGTTTTCCTAAACTCAGGATACTTAGATGAGATTCTCACATATCTCTCATTTTAATACCTACAGCATTTCAGATGTTTCTCCTAAAAATCCTTAGGAGAAATAAAAGAAGACACAACTGAGAGATGAGAAAGCTTGAAAGAAAGGAATCCAAAATGACAATGGGAGAGAAACGTGGGAGAAACATGGGATATCTCTTTATTGTCTTGCTGTATTCTCAAAACTCCATAATAAAAATGTTTTACTGCTCAGAGGTTGCTGTTGCTTTTTTTTATTGCAATGGGGATTTACACCTTTAATTGTGAGGACAGCAGGAGTAGAGACAGGAAACAACTGGACAGGTGACAACTGAACAGGAACAGGAAAATACCTTTACCTTTTACTAATATTGTAAATACTTAAACTGTCATTTAAATAGCATTAACCACTTCAGAATATAAAGGGTTACTAGATTAAATGTTTTAATTTATCTTCAATGTCCAGCATCGTATACACCACATTTTCCAAACACAAGAAAGGACTTACAAGTGCAAGATATTTTGTGTGAGAGCAATAACTTTTTTTAACAAATGTAAGTGTCCCAATGTTTTTTGTTGTTCTTTTTGTTTTTGCTTTGTTTAGTATAAAAATTTTGTCTTGTACGGCCATTTTTTGCAAATATGGAAATATAGGTTATGGTTTCCTCTGTTAAATCACTGTGAAATCAAAGACTGTCTAACTAAAACATCTTCAAATATGATAATGCATGTATTGTGTTTGATTGAAATTATGTAGATAAATGACATTGAGGCTTACCAGAAGGAAGAAAAAAAAAGAGATCTCTTTGCCATTTCAAATATATCTCCTAGACAGAAATGAGGTTTCTTAAAGATTAAATTGAACATTTTGCTTGAGTCTCCTGCTTCTCAAACTTGACTCTGTCAATGGTCTTTAAATCTTTAGAAAATATCTCAACAACTTTTAACACTGCTCAGATATTTCTCTTCAGCTAGAGACTCTGGATCTCTCACATTGGTCTGCTCAAAAGTTTAGATTAGAAATCTCAAGAACATCACACACTGTGCTTAGATTGTTCTCTTTAGCTAAATAACCTGTGGGTCTAGTATTTGTCTCCTCAAAAGTTTAGAAGCGCTCTCAACAACATTACAAAATGTGTTTCTTGATGCACACTTGGTAAAGTTGTTGAGATCTCTTCTAAAGCATTGCAGGAGACAAATACTAGACCCACAGATTATTTAGCTAAAGAGAAAAATCTAAGCACAGTGTGTGATGTTCTTGAGATTTCTAATCTAAACTTTTGAGCAGACCAATGTGAGAGATCCAGAGTCTCTAGCTAAGGAGAAATATCTGAGCCCAGTGTGTGATGTTGTTGAGATCTTGTTTGAAACTTTGGAGGAGACAAATGTGAGACCACAAGTGTCTCTAGCTAAAGGGAAAAATCTGAGCACAGTGTGTGATTTTGTTGAGATGCCTTCTAAAGCTTTAAAGGAGACAAAATCTGAGCACAGTGTGCGATCTGCGATGTTGCTGAGATCGCTTTTAAAGCTTTAAAGGAGACCATTATTATTAGAGTTTTTGTCTCAGGAGACAAGTTCAATAAACAGGAGACTCAAGCAAAAATCTCCATTTGATCTAAAAGTAACCTCATTTATGTCTAGACCTATATGTCTGTGCTGTGTTGGTCCTTGTAACTCTACTCCCATGACCAGTTGAAATGTTAGATGCACATAACATGATGGAGAGATTTTCTATAAGCAATAATATCAGAGAAATCTGCTTACATTAACTTTAATGGTGATAAATCATTTACGTTATATCTGTTTCTCTATTTGAAATTCTCACTTAATTTAGCAAACAAAATCGAGTCATTTCAATCTGAATCTGTGTAATCTGGAGTGTCATGCAAGGGTTAAAGGGTTCATCATGCAGATTTCATTCACATTCAACTTAGTCTGGTTGTTCTGTATGAACAGTGCTTCATACATCTTTATGCTATTTCACAATAGATCATTTACCTTTTTGCATGTAAAACTGACCCTTCGCCGGGAGCTTGATTGACAGGCCATCAGACTAATCATGATGCTGAATGCCATTTTGTTTAACGTCATTAAAGAGCCACAAAACTATAATTATTATTTGAATTTCTTTTAAAATGACAAAATTTGAAACCTGAGACATTGTTTTATATCAGAAGTAACCTGCTCTGTGTTGTCTGTCGGTGTGTTGTCAGAGTCTTCTTTGCTCCCACGGTGTATTTTTCACTGCGTGTGAACATGATGTGTGGTGTGAGAGTGCCATGGCTTGTCGGACGTAGCAACAGTAACTAAGGGGGACGTGTTTTTGCGAAGGTTCAGGGCTATCGGCAATTGTTTGACAGCTCGAGTGTTCAAATTAACATTTGAGTTGTACATGTATGACATCTTTATCATGCCACTGTCGCTCTCTGGGTATTTTGAGCGGATTCATTCTTCGGATAATGAGACAAGAAGAAGAGAGATGGGGTGCTGCTCCACAGTCACCGGACCTGAACCCAATCCAGATAGTTTAGGGGTGAGCTGGACCGCAGACAGAAGGCAAAAGGGCCAACAAGTGCTAAGAATCTCTCGGGGAACTCCTTCAAGACTGTTGGAAGACCATTTCAGGTGACTACCTCTTGAAGCTCTTCAAGAGAACGCCAAGAGTGTGCAAAGCAGTAATCAAAGCAAAAGGTGGCTACTTTGAAGAACCTAGAATATGACATATTTTCAGTTGTTTCACACTTTTTTTATGTATATACTTCCATATATAATTCCACATGTGTTAATTCATAGTTCCCTTTCGAAGGGAACTTCGACAATACGTCAACGACGCTATGGGGAACGCCTCAGGTGTGACAGGTGTCTGAAATCAAATATCAACTCACAGCAATCATGCTGACCGGCGACAGCCGTGAATCATCAGCTTGAATGATGAGCGTGCGACCTGGATATAAAAAGGGCGCCTTGAAACCATGACAATATCCTTTTCGTCTTCAGGGACTGTTTTGTCTGATTTAAACGTCTGCTTACAGCGAAAATGAAACGCACATCTAAGGCAAGTCCTAAAAATTTCGTGAAATGTGCTGACCCGTGCCCAAGATATTTGTCGCCGGGTGACACTCACGAGATGTGTGTGTACTGTTTGGGTGAAGAGCACGCACGGGATGCTCTTGAGGGAGCGTCCTGTGCAAATTGTGAGCGTTTTCCCATGAGAACGCTGCGCTCTCGTCTGGCTCTCTTCTCGAGGGAAGAGAGTTCAGCGTCTGGTCCTCGCGGATCGGGTCCCGCTCGTGCCGAGGCAGAGCGGCGACGCGCTTCATGGGGCTCCCAGATGGAGCTCGCTGACAGTCTCGAGGGGGGGCGTTAACCTCTCGGACGCGTCATCGGCTGACGAGAGTGAGCTGCAGGGGGATGACGGAGACTTTTCTCCTACTAATACTGCAGCGAGTGCTCTTCAGGCCGGGCAAGAGATGGCTGAGGAGGATGATTTAGATCCTCAACCTCGTCAGCCATCCTGCCCCGTGTACGCAGAGTTGGTGGAAGTTATGGAGCGCGCCACTGACAAACTTCAGTTGCCATGGCGGCGCGCTCAGGGAGAGATCGTTCGCGGTCGTTTGGATGATCGGTTTCTCCCTGAACATAGACCACCAGCTCAGCAGAGCCTTCCATTCCTTCCTGATCTCCATTCAGAGATCGAGAGGGCATGGAAGAAACCGTACTCTGCCCGTATTCATCGACATCAGCAGGGTAACTTCGCTGATGTTGAGGGGATCGGTGAGTACGGTTATGTGTCGATGCCGCCCGTTGACGAGACGTTTGCGAACTATCTCGTTTCTGGGCGGGTGTCGACACTAAAAGCTCCGACTCTGCCATCCAAGCCCCTTAAAACCACGGCTCGCTTGAATGGCAGAGCGTACACGGCAGCAGGTCAGGCTGGTGCTGCCCTTCATACCATGGCAGTGCTCCAAGCCTACCAAGCTGACCTGCTGCAGGATCTCGACCAGGGGGCAGGGCTGTCCCCTGAGGCGGTCGCTGAGTTGCGCCGGACCACAGATTTGTCCCTCCGGGCCACTAAACAGACTGCTGCCGCGATCGGCCGATCGATGGCGGCGATGGTGGCCACAGAGAGGCATCTGTGGCTCAACTTGGCTGATATCGGGGAGAAAGAAAAGTCCCTTCTCCTTGATTCACCAGTTTCGCCTGCTAAACTTTTTGGCACCTCCGTTGAGGCGGTGGTTGGGAAGTTTAGGGAGGCGAAGGCGCGCTCGGCTGCATTTAAGACCTGTATACTGCTGAGATCCGGGCCCCAGCCCAGGCAGGCGGGAGGACCTGGTCCGTCTTGGTCTGAGGACCGTAGGCAGGACCAGAGGTCTAGTGTCGCCTCTCGTGCCCCCCCTCCATGGAGGAGTAGGACACAGAGGAGGCGAGCCTCCCGCAAAAAGAGGGACTTAAGGGAGGTCATTCAGCACAAGCGCTGCAACGCTCAGCGGAAGTAGGGTCTGATCTCCCTGGAGGGCTTTTTCTACCAGCCCTCTCCCTCTTCTTGACTCCCCAGGCGTTTACGTTACACCAGCCCTGGGGATGGGCCTTATGATGAGAACTATGTTCTGGTGGGCCGCCGTAGCAACTGGTTGATGTGAGCGCCTCTTTTAGGCATGTAAAAGTGGATTCATTGAGAACTCTCTGGCGAGTCTTCACTCTGCACGCCGCAGGTGAACTTTTGGTTTGTAAAATTCTGTGTGTATAACTAACACTGATTGTATTTCTCTACAGACCCTGTTCCCTGTATAGACCTAGGGGGTCATTCTTAGAGGAGCAATTAAAGTATGGACTTTAGGGCCCTGAATCCTCCCCCAGTTGGTGGCTAGAACGAATTAGGAAGAAGCTCAAAGAAGATTTGGCTTCTGTGCTTAGTATGTGATGGCCTTCCTGTCATAACATTTTATATGCGTGGTGGGCCACCGCTCATTTCTGTTAGCCTCAGGGCTATTAGCCACCCAGAGGGTAGAGTAGTTGGTCTTCTTAGAAAAAAAAAAAAAATAACTTTTTTGCTTTAGGTTTAGACTGACGCTGGCGCTTCAGATAGATCTTCAGATAGATGTCCTGCCTATCGGTTTGTGACATTGGTATCCTGAGTACTCGCTCCCCTGAGCTCTGTTGGGTTTCAGTAGGTTGAGTGTTTTCACGGCCTCTCAATCAAGTAGGCTGTGGCTCCTCCGAGCCCTCAGGTAGATCTATGCTTGTAGGTCGGCCCTCATCCGGGCCGCCTCTGTAGCTGGCCTAGGCTATGCTAGGGATGTTGGAGGCGTGTTGCTAAGTATAGCTGCCACATTCATTATGTGTTAGGCTTCCTCCCCTTGATTTCAGCCTCCTGCCTTAAATGGGAGTTGTTGGCCAAGGCCCGCCCCTTTCTCTGCATTCAGGGGTGATAGAGTAATGCAGGGTGGTAGCTGAGGTAGGATCAGTCTGGCAGGGTTAGGCCATCTTTCGCTCTGCGAAGTGAGAGTTTGTCAGACCCTGCCGAACTCAGCCCGTTGAGCTAATCGCTCGACCGATGGGTTGAAGTGGGTTGGCTTGCAATTTAGCCCCCCCGCTCCCCTAGGCTGGGCGCAGGACAAATCCCTGTCACCCTTTGGAGCCACTTGCAGGCCTGTTCCCTGTCTAACATTGCAGGGGCATATGGTTGTTACTCCCCCACTAACTCAGGGTAGTTTTGAGTAGTCCATTCTCAGCTCTGTATGTATCTACCTCACACCACGATGGCTCCGGTTGAGCAGGGAGTTCTAAACTACATTCCATTCCGGTTTTTGAACTCCGCTCCCTTTGAAGCCAGAGCATTGCCATGGGCTGATGCCTATGCATTTAGTAGGTAGGCCCCTAATGGGGCCTCCACTAGGCAGAATGGCGTATGTTGTACTCCCCTGCTATAAGGGTATTGCTATTTGCTGAGTACACTGCCTCTGGCAATGTGATTAGGTACCAGGATGCTGTAGCAACAGATTTCTGCCGCAAAGGCTGCAGTTGGGTAGTAGGCCCCAGCAGGCCTCCTTGACGGAATAGCCCCCAATAGGGCTCCTAGGCCAGCTCACCTTCGATGGTTGGCCCTGGTAGTTCGGGCAGAAGGCTCACTGCTGATTAGTAGGCCTTAACAGGCCTCCTCTGAGGTGGGTCGCAACATTGTGGAACATACACTTGGACAAAACTATAGGAAAAGTTTTTAATAGTATGGTTCCAGCAGTGTTCGGTAAAGTAGCAGAATAGACTCGCTATCAGCTAGCAGGCTCGCCCAGGCCTCCCTGTTAGGCGAGTCCCCAGCAGCAGTTACATCCAGCTGATTAGACTGTTTCAGGTAGTAGGCCTCTTCATGCCTCCCTGAAGGTGGGCTCCCACATTTTGTGGTAGTCAGGTAGTAGGCTTTACTAGGCCTCCCTGAAGGTTTAATCCCACATACTGTGGTTACTAGGTGGCAGGCCCCACAGGCCTCCCTGGAGTTGAATTCCCGCTTCTTTGAACTGTCAGGCAGTAGGCCTCATAAGGCCTCCCTGAAGGCAAAGCCCCAAAGACAGTCAACTGGACTGCCAGTCTGGCTCACTATCAGCTATGGTTTTCAGGTAGTAGGCCTCTCCAGGCCTCCCTGAAAGTAAGCTTTCCTGCACTGTGTTTATCAGGTAGTAGGCCTCACTAGGCCTCCCTGAAGTTGAGCTCCCACATACTGTGGTTGTCAGGTGGTAGGCCTCACCAGGCCTCCCTGGAGTTGAGTTCCAAATGACTTTCAGTTTCCACTTAAGGTGGTTATCTGGTAACAGGTAGTAGGCCTCTCTAGGCCTCTCTGTAGGTGAACTCCCACATATTGTGGTTATCAGATAGCAGGCTTCACCAGGCCTCTCTGAAAGTGAGCTCCCACATACTGTGGTTGTCAGGTAGTAGGCTTCTCCAGGTCTCCCTGGGAGTAGTTTCACGGTGATGCTGGGTTTCGTAAGCTAGTGGCCACTTACTTTCAGTTTAGCAGTCCTTATCAGGCAGCTACTGGAGGTGAGTTTGCGCCCTGGCTCGGCTCAAGTTTTTATTCTCTGCTACGGGTTCCCTCCTGGAACCTTTTTTATCCTGCTACAGCCTGGTTGCCTACCAGGTAGATCTTATGCTCCCCTCACTGAGGGTCAATGTGAGTATGTGGTCTCCTGAGTCTGGTCCGTCGGTCGTAAGCCTCTCATGAGGCCTCCCAGTTAGATCAGTCCTAAGGCCCTCACAGGCCTCCTCAGTGTTTTTGAAACACAAACACTGGGTAGATCCGTGGATCGAGTAGAGAAACTCCCCTCGCTGGCAAGGGTTGTAAAGCACTACGCCGAGTCATACTCTCCAGGATATCCCGTCTCTGAGATCCGGGCCGAGTGGTTCACTGCCTGCTCCGCAGTTCCTCGGGCTGGATGCCTTCCTAAAGGCAAGTGTCCAGAGGCTCTGTCTTCGGACAGACAGGAAGTGTCCAGTCTGTAGTGTCTTATGTAGTGACACCAGGTCAGGCCTGCCTGGTGGCTTTTCAGGTGGTACATTCCCCTGAATAGTGACTGGCTGGGGTTCCCTCGGGTTCCCTAGCCACATTCCCTAGAAGGGACCCCTTCTAAGAAGTTGAAGTTGTGGTCCTAGGCCCTTGAGCAGGCCCAGGTAGACCTTTTACTAAACTATGTTTATGGAGGTTTTCTGTGGTATCATATAGCTTGGGCTATGACCGTAGGGAGTGCTGTCACTGACAGCCCTGTGTGACCTGAGGGTGAGTGGTTCTAGCGTTCACTGGATGCTGGTTCTGACAGTTGTCACTGCCATTGGGCATGCACTCCCTTTAGCATGGCGGCGTGGGTATTTCGTTCCCCATAGCGTCGTTGACGTATTGTCGAAGTTCCCTTCGAAAGGGAACGTCTCAGGTTACAAATGTAACCTTGGTTCCCTGAGAACAGGGAACGAGACAATACGTCTCCCAGCCATGCCTCAGGGTCTGCCTGCCAAACAGTCCCTTCAGACGAAAGGATATTGTCATGGTTTCAAGGCGCCCTTTTTATATCCAGGTCGCACGCTCATCATTCAAGCTGATGATTCATGGCTGTCGCCGGTCAGCATGATTGCTGTGAGTTGATATTTGATTTCAGACACCTGTCACACCTGAGGCGTTCCCCATAGCGTCGTTGACGTATTGTCTCGTTCCCTGTTCTCAGGGAACCAAGGTTACATTTGTAACCTGAGACGTTTTGATGCCTTCAGTGTGACTCTACAATTTTTATAGTCATGAAAATAAAGAAAACTCTTTGAATGAGAAGGTGTGTCCAAACTTTTGGTCTGTACTGTATATATTTCTTAATTTTACATAAAAACGTTGCTGTTTACAAATCATACAACTTCTTGTTAATTTCCGGTGTTAAAGAAACAACAATCTCAGACTTTTACAACATTTAAACTAAATGACTGCCATTACAGTAATAGTGTGCGGTCATTTATAAGAAAGATCCGATCAAATCACTTTTGGAATAGCTGGTAACTGAAATACGTACAAAAAAAAAAAACTTACCGCGGTGTTTTGTGGAGAAAACGCGCTCAACGTCAATTCCGTCACACCTGATGAACGCTGTTGCCATTAGATGAAATCATTCGGAGGGCGTTCCTTCTCATGAATAATGAGTATTTCGGTTCGTCACGGTTCTTCCTGCCAATCACAATTCAGACTTGAATTTTACGTCACGCGGCACGTTCTCTAACGTTGCTTCAAATTTAGAACGAAAGAGAAAGTTTTGTTTAGAACGATACAAAACTAAAGATATTGGTAAAAAATTAAGAACTACATATATACTTATATATACTTTGAAATACATATATTCCCTTAACATTGAAAACTACTCCTTCTACTACAACTAATAATATTTCATTAAATGATACCATTGTGTCAAGAATGAGCCGAGCTTATTCATTAACACTACAAAAAAAAATTTTGTCTGCTTACGAATCTGATATAAGGCTATGAGTAATTGGATCTCCTCTTTAAATGGTCTCGATAACGTTTGTCAATTATCAAATTAATAATTTAATTTTGCTGAAATTTATCAAATATAGACCTACTACAGTTTTGCTACGAGTGTGTGACTGAATGAATTTGAAGTATGCGCTGCATTGTGTACAGAAATTCCTCGTCTTTGACTGCCCCCTTGTGGCCCGTCTAGGAAGAACATTTGTTTAATTGAATAAAAAATGTGTTTAATTCTGCTTGTGTAGCACTAATCAGAATACATATTGTTCTACAGGAGCTTTACACAGTGCCTTAGATAACAGCAGGACCTTTTGGTTGACAAATGCTTTTCAATTAAATGCTCTTAATTGATAAATTAAGGTGTTAGTAAAAAAAAAAATGCACTGATATTATAAGAATAGTAGTACATCTCGATTTTTGTCAAATCTGGTTGAACTGAATAAACTGTAATGCGTTCATGGAGACAGCTGGATATCCAGCCAACAACACATTATAAGCAAGTTGTAAAGTTATGAAGGCATGGACTAACATTACTGCAACACGACTAAAGAATATTCTGCAGCCTTTTTAAGATTTTTGAGGTGGATATTAAAAAAGAAGTTTTGAATATCCAGACTTTTGACTAATGGCACAAAGTCTTGTCCACACTGAATGTTTGATCCACTCCAGACAGGAACAGACCAATAAACATGTTTTTTTTTTCTGAGAGGAAATTCCAATTCCAAACCTGCTACACTCTAATAGTATATACCAGGTTTCATCAGATTTTATTTTCTTGTTAATCTAGTCACAGCACCAAAACAAATACATCCGTTTAATCTTTTTTTTTATCTTTTCTGACATTTACTCGCGCCTTGCAACCTTCAGGTTCTCAACAATAACACTCGGATTAGTTTTTTCCCTCCATTTTCCTTGCAGCTGTTACAAAGTGTTCATTTGCATGTTCTAAGCAACGTTAACCAATGAAGAACTTTTGTAAATGTTTAGTTTTCTTCCAGTGATGGTCCTACAAAATGAGTGTAAATATATTTGTGTATATATTCAAACAACATATCACTAATATTTTATTTTATAATAGATCTTTTTCCAGTGCCTGTTTGCTTTAAAGGGTGAAAAAATGCCTTGCACATCACATCTCGGGACAGTCACTAATAAAAGCCTTGGGACTGTGGCAATGTTGTAATGACAACAGCATCTAAATGTTTCTGGATTCATTGGTCACGTAGCTTATAGCCACATGGCAGAACTCGTATCCAATACTTCTGGTGAACCGAGGAACTGCCATTAAGATGAACAAGAATGCTAACGGATAGCTTAACATTTCCTGAGACTTTCCCTTTCAGTTACTAGACTGAAACTACAAAAGATAAAAACTCAAAAGCGATAATCAAAAGGTAAGAAAAAATTTAGATAATTAAAAGCATATATCAGTGATGAAAAGAGAGGAAAAAAGGATGTGTGCTTTGACTATACATTAGATCCATGCAGGAACAGAATTAAATATTTCTAACAGGGTCTTGTATGTCATTCAATAACTCACACTAGTTTCAACAACAACAACAAAAAAGAAAAAAAAAAAAAGAGAGACTTAAATATATCAATACTTTTATTGAGTGTCATTTTGGAGTGTCTGGGTACCAGACAAAAAAAAAAAAATTCAAAACCTTTAACACCTCAGCTTTCCTGTCCTGTTGCTAATGACCGGGACCTATACTGGAACATCTGTGCAATGTATTGAATATCATTTTATTAAAAAATAATAATTAAAAAAAGAGAAAAAAAAATTCAGAAACAATACTTAACTCTGAACATTCTGCACAAGGAAAATACAATTTCAAGCACAATGCAAGCCTGATAGTTCCCTCCTCATTGTAAAATAAAGTTGAAACAAATAGTGTGTGTGTCTGTATGCACTGATGATCATTTGTATTTCCGTTTGCATTAGACAACTTATTTGAATTCCCTACATTTTCTAACACAAAGAGCAAGACTAAACCAGTGGTCTGCGCATAGTTCATTTTGTAACGGTTACAAATATCCCGTCAAAATTTCGTCGGCCAGATCCTATCCTTGTTTGCAGTTATCTTAGGATGACGTAGAGGATGCTGGGTTAATGACATCAGTGCACTGCGGTTCACAGAAAGGACCGAAGCGTCCATACACATCTTTGGCCCTGACGGCAAAATAATATGTGGATCCCGAGACAAACTGGGTCAAGGTGCACGCCATGGGCAGCGGCAGCGCCTTCACCTCCCCGATCTTCTTCCACAGTGACTGAGCCGAAGCTCCAGTGCCCGATGCCGCCCCCTGGTGGTCCTGGTGATAGGCGTACAGGTGATAGGTGTCTACAGCTGCACAGTTGCGGTCAGTTTCTGCAACACACCAGGATAGGACGATCCCGTTTTGGCTCTGGACGCGGGCCAGTTTAAGTTGGGGTTGCTGCGGAGGGGACGTGTGGGCGGCCTCAGGTGGGAGACGTGCCGGTGGCGATGGAGCCAGTGGTAATGGTGGAAGAGTGGTGGAGGAAGAGGAGCTTGGACGGGATGGAGTATCCTGAGAGAACAATAAGTGAAGGTAAGAAAGTTTACAGGAGGCACACGGTGTTAAAAATATAAATAAATGTCAAAACCATGGCCTTTGTATCTTATAGATTTTTATGGACACATACTTACCACTGAGGAACGTTGTGCTGATCGAGCTCCTGAACCAGGAAAAAATAAAACATGTCAGCATACAGCTCTGAATTTCAAAAAGTAGAATAAAAGTAAAGAAAAAAAAAAAACTCACCGGCATTAGTGGTAGAGCTGACTAAAGGAGGAGGCCCAGATGCACGCTGGGTAGTGATGGGGGAAACAGTGGCTTTCTGGACTCCTGTCACTGCACATCACCCACAAAAAGAGAAAAAATATTAGTATAACCATTAAAAGTGCAAAAAGTGCAAGAGAGATCAAAATCTCATAACTAGGATGAGGAAAACTAGAAGTGAGACTTGATTTGAATATTGACTGAACTCGATGAATCCGCATAACCTGTGGCTTCATGTGAGGGTGAAAATATTCATTGTGCAGATTTAGTCTGTATTAAAGCTCACCAATAAGAAACTGCTTGGTTTTAAAGTGACTTTTGTGTGAGCTGTGCTTCTTCATACAGCGCTACACTAATAACAACAAACAATGGACTTTTTTAGCTTTTACCTGTAAAATGTCATTAACGTGATTGCACCTTACAATACAGAAATGAAGAGCAGATGGGTTTTACCTTGAACATCGTCATCATCTTCAGTCAGATCTATCACAGAACCTTTGGGACGCCCAGTCTGTAGAAAGAGGAATACAATTTTTTACAGAACTGCACTTTTGACAAAGTGGTATTTGCAATAACATTTGAAACATCACATTGTTTACAATAGGCCATTTCTTACCTGAGAGGGTGTTTTCGCCTGATTATCTGTTAAATATGAGAGATTAATGAGATAAGATAATGAGAAACAGCCCATAACATTTTAAAATATACATTACATAATACTATATTAGTAAATAAAAGCAATGTGAAATAATCATGCAAAAAAAACAAAAAAAAAACACATAACTAGTCACAATAATAAAGCTACATTTATATGTATTTAATTAATACTGTATTATTCCATGCTTTTAATATTCATTCATTTTGTCTCATATCCCTCAATAGAAAAAAAGAAAAAATTACAAAATAGAATAAAGCACTTTTGGTCACACTTTATTTTAAGTTCAAATTCTCACTATTAAGAAAACATTGACTTTTCAGTAAATTCCAAATTTTCTGATCAATAGTTGGAAAGTTTAGGTATCATGCACAATAAATGCTTTATAAGTACTAATAAACAACCAATATGTTAATAAGCATGCTTATAAGCGCCTTGTTAATAGTGAGAATTGGTCCCTGTACTAAAGTGTTACCTCATTTTCATTCTATTCAAATCTTCTCTCATACCTGTCTTTGAGGCCAGGGCGGAGGCCAATGGTGGACCAGCTGCAGCTGCGGCTGATCCTGTCGCCGCCGGTCCTGTGGTTCCTGGAGAAGAGGCCGCTGTAGACACTCCCACCACAGCAGCACACTGCGTAGGTGTTCGGGCTGTTGTCACAGATATCCCTGTGCTGGGTGAACTGACAGTCCCTGTGCCACCCGGATACACAGCTCTGGCTAAGGACACCACCGGAACCGACGAGGTCGAGGAAGATGAAACAATACTGCCTGCTGGCTTTTGAAGGATGAAGGTGGTGGTAGGTGTAGTCGTCTTTGCTTTATTATTGCTACTAACCGTAGATATAGACGACACCGGTATTAAACTGACACCGCCAGCAGTACTAACCAATGCCCCACTTTGCCCATTTGCCATCGCTAAAGGCAGCTGAATCAAAAGGGGCTGAATAGACACTGACTGACCCCCTGATGTTGCTGGGGTGCTAGTCATGACCCCTGTACTGGGTCCAGTCTTAAGTAGTAGGGTGCCTGTCTGAGACTGGCCAGGCAAAGAGGTGGAGGAGGGAGTGGAGCTGGTAGTTGTGGAGATGATCTGTAGAATGGGTGCAGGAGAAGCTAATGCGGAGGAGGTTGGTGTAGTCGGTGTGGACAGAGGTTTGGGCTGGGCTGGGCTTGCTGAGTGGCAAAGGAAGTAAAAAAGAAAGAAATTATTCTAATCATTTGAGTTTTTAAAGTTTTAAACTAGAATTAATAATGTTGTAAGCATTTTAGTTCACAAAGCTCACCTGTTGCATTAGAACCAGTGGGTGGACTGGACAGTTTGGAATCCACTGTGGTTTTAACAGTACTGTAAAGGAAGAAAAATGGTAGGGAAATTATTAAAATAATGGCAATAACACAAGCATTTCAAATATTTACTAAAGCTTTTTGAATAAAGCGCTGCACTAATACGTGCCGTTTTTCTAAATTAGTCTTTGGCGTGTCTAGAAGGGGTTTGTGGCTAGCTATTTTATGTTCGACCATAGTGGAAAAGATGTCGGCAAGTTTTAAGTCTTGCATTCCACTATGTTGCTTTTTCATTGGTTTTCTACATAAACTTTCACTAGATACACATTTCTGACCACTGAAAAAACTAAATGATTGCAATGTCTTGGAATGGAGGAAGAACAGCACAATCTTGTGAAGACGAATAGAGGTCGATATGTGATATGTTTACCGTTGCGGGGTAGTCCTGTTGGTTACATTGTTGGCCTGAGCAGCAGTGGAGGCAGCAAGAGCCTGATTACCAGAAAACAAAGTCCATTTAAAGTTTGACTAAACATTCAAAAGCACATTTGCTTGCAATTAATCAGTGAAAATGGTATTATATTTATGGATAAGGGCCATTATTGACTTCCTGAAATCCTTATCCCATGAATCCTATATTGTTTTTCACCAAACCACTTTGACCAAGAGGTAGCAGTGATTCCCACTCTTACCTCTTGAGTTCTCTTCGAGTTCTCTGAAGCCTGATTAGCAGCACCAAACTTTTTTGCCAGCCGGGAAATCTTGGCCTAAAATGACAACACCATTTTATTGTTGTAAAGTTTCACAGACCCTATTTTTTTTAATGGTTTTTATTGGATGTAAAATACCATTAATTCTTGTATTTAAAAAAAAACTTCAAAACTCACCTGTAGTGTGTTAAAATGCTGCATCGTATTCTGTTGTTTGGTTGCATTGTCAATCTTCTCCACTCTCTCTTTCAGCTCTTTTATACTTCGGTCAAACACAGTCAACTGCAACACCCGTAACCGTTCCTCAACTAACTGCTGTACCATCTAATAGGAAAAGAGAGAGACAAAGATTAAACAACAAATATCTGATAGTCTGGAAAGTCCTGGAAATCATGCTAAATTTTCTCTTTTCTTACAGAAGACTTTTTGAGGTCTATCATTAATTTTATCTACCAATATCCATTATTACAGACAATTTCCTAAATTCTCCCAGAATTTTAAGGTTAGTTCACCCAAAAAGGAAAATTCTGAGAACCAATGTGTTTTGATCTCATGTGGGAAACAGGTTGAGCTTCAGTTTACCATATGCTTATAAAATCTTAAAATTAAAGCAACCATGTCTCTCCAGAAAACATCTTTATTCGTGTTCCAAACATGAAAAAAACAATTCTAAAAATATTTTATGTTCAACAGAAGAATACAGGTTTTGAACTAGAAGTTGAGTAAATTATGACAATGTTTTTTTTTTTTTTTTTTTTTTTTTTGGTGAACTATCCCTGTAAGATTTACTGTATTTGTGTATTTCTGTATCCCGTCTTTTTACATGAAAATTTGCCGTTGTACATAAAGGGGGTCGCACACCGGACGAGAAGCGCAGCGCCGCGTCGCGTCGCGCCACGTCTTTAAAATTCGAACACATTATTCTCTATGGGTGTACACACACCGGCGGCGCCATTCGGCGTCTGTCCGCGGCGCCCAGCTACGACTCAGAACGCTGTTCAAATTTCTGCCGCGCCACAGAGCGCCATCCGCATAGTTTTATATTAAAAAACCCAGATGTTATAAACTGAAACTGAAATTAAAGTACAGCACACTTGTTTCATTCAAATAAAACATTACAAAGTGTTTGGTTACGTTTTCAGCAGCACAGTTGCCTAGACAACAGATACAACAAAACAATAACAGACTTATTATAATAACACAGATTCTTTTCATTAATTAACGTTAAAAACTCAGCTTTTATCAATTAAAATCATATATTTAAAATTAAAATAATAGATGAAGTTAAAACTCTCCCATCTTCCTGCGAAATTGAGCTCACGCACATAGAATGTGCGCGTCCGGTGTGCGATACCTCGAGTTGTCCTAAATGTGGCGCGTCTCGTCCGGTGTGCGACCGCCTTAAGAGACTGCATGCTACAAATGCTGTGCATAGAGATGAGGATTCAGGTAAAATCAAATAACAAACCTTCTCCAGTTTATGGCGGCTCCCAGCACTGGCTGTGATTTTCAGCTCTAGCTGAGCCTCCAGCTCCTCACCCCCCAGCCTTGCTCGTTTTTCATCTCTCTCCTCCTTGACTTCTTTATCATCTTCATCGTTCACGTCAGACAATGATCTCTTAGTACCAGCAGGAGAACTGCTGTCTGCTGTTGAGTAGAAGCAGAGGAAGAGTTTAGGCTTTAAGGTACGGCGACTAGCTAAAGGAATGTTAGCTCATATGTTATGCTGTGTTCACACCAAACGCGAATAGAGCGTCTGGCGCGAATGATTTCAATGTTAAGTCAATGCAAAGGCGCGTTTACGCGCGTCTGGAGGTCTCGCGGCGCGAATGGGGCGTTAAGCGCGGCGCGGAAGACGCGAATTCGCCTTATTCGCGCGTCTTGCTCGCGCGAATGACGCGAATTGACGCGCGAATAGAGCGCTTCGCGCGAAACGCGCGTTAAGCGCGAATGGTGCTTTTTGTGCATTTAGCGTTTGACGCGAATTCGCGTCTGCCGCCCGAGTTGAAAAATTTGAACTTTGGCGTCAATTCGCGCCGCGTTAACCAATCAGGAGGCTGCTATGAGTCACTCATTCAACAATATGTTCCTGCAGCCTCGGGTTGTGCAGGAATACCCTTCTCCACTCATTCAACAAGGAGGAACGACTGATGTTGTCAGTGAGGAGTCAACCGGAGCTATATGACAAAAGTTCATATTTCTATAGAGACCGGAATAAAAAGGACGTATATATATAAAACATATTAATAGATAAATTGAATAAAGGTTTCATTTTACCCCAAACGAATTATATTTTATCTTGAACCACTAAAGAGACATCAGAGCCAGCGGCAAATGTCAGAAGATCTAGCCGAGGAAAGGCTACTCTCGGCGTATTATTGATGACGGAGCTCCCGCTGATCGCATGGAGCTCATCTCTGAGATCGGCGAAACACATTTTTTAAATAGACGCTGTCATTATAAATAAACCGCATATTTGAGTTTAAAACAACTACATTCTCGCCTGAAATACTTTTAAAACTACATTTCATGACACAATAACAGTAATATTTTGAAAATTATCCGAATAAAAATGGCGGTTGAAAATGCTCCGTGGACTCAGCTGGCAGAAGCCCCCCCATGACGCGAATTCGCGTCTGTTGTGAAGTTAATTTCACGCGCGAATCAAGCGAATTACTCGCGCGAATGAAGCGAATGATCTCAAAATGGTCAAGCGGCAAACTAGGCGCGGTAGACGCGAATTTGACGCTCTATTCGCGTTTGGTGTGAACACAGCATTAAACTTCATGTCAGTATTATTGAGCTATAACAAATATATCAAAACAATTATAGACTTTGTGTCTCAAAATGATCAAACTATTTCGAGTCTATAGAATAAGTTTAAAGGCATAGTTCAACCTTCAACAAATCCATTTAATTTACTCTTCCACATTGAACCAAAATGGTTTGACTTCTTCAAATATAAAACACAAAGATGTAAAAAATTTTGCATCTTTTTTTGTCTATACAATAAGTCCGTTTTTTTTTTAAACCACCTTAACTTTAATTGCGAAAAAAAAAAAAAACCTAAATTTTTGTTCCACTTAAGCAAGTCATATAGGTTTGGAACAACATGAGGGTGAGTAAATGTACGAATTTTATTATTATTATTTTTATTTTTTTTTAGCAAACCATTCCTCTACTAAATGATTGCAAGATAACTGATCTCCAATTGCCTGAAAGTACTTTACTTCCCCGATTTAAGTTTTTACATGAGAACATTTTTTACCGTCTCCACATATGAACTATATAGGAGTGCAAGAGTGACAATTAATATCTGACCTCCCTGAAATTATCGACCGACCAGTAGTTTGCAGGCAGGTTGATTTTCTAGACATTCTCACCTCCTGCTTTCTCAGAAGTGCCTTTTTTGTCTTTTCGGTCCTCTTTCTCATCATCTTCATTCATCGTCTCCTCACTACTGTCTTTGTTTTCATCTTTGTCTGCTTGGATTTCATCCTCTTCGCTTAAGCACAGAAATCCTTCTTTAACCTCTGGATCACAATTCAACCCCGAGGGGGAAGCAGAAAGAGAAGAAGAGGAACTTTTATTGCTCGTCTCCTTTTTCTCTTCTGCGGCCACAAGGGGGTCGTCAATATCCATAGAAGGCGAGGTAGTTTGTGTGTTGGGTGGAGAAGGGGATTGAGAGAGGGTGAAAGATGGAGTAGGGGAACAGCGAGCAGAATCAGGGGCAGGTGACATCAATTCGGTCTCTTTATGATTCAAGTCTTTCTCCTGGACTTCCTCTTTCTTGGTGTGGGCGCCATTCACCAGTGGTGTCTGAGGTCGTGAGGAGGAAGATGAGTAAGAGGCGGAGCAGGAGGAGGTGGTTGTCAGGGTGGTGTGCAGAGCTTCCAGTTGCTGCCGGTCGCTCATCTTCATCGTTTTCCGTGCACGAAAGATTTTCTTCTGAGGTTCCTCTGGTACAGCTACTTCCATTTTCACCTGTGGAAAAACGGTTGGAGGATATGGTCAAACGAATGTTTTATATCCTAAACAGGCTAGTTAGCTAAACTCCATCCAGTACTCAACACATCTGATTAATCTGACCGAGTACAAGCGCCTGCAACTGAAGTGTGGCCACAAGGTGTCACTGTCACTCATCGAAATGCCATTTCCTGCTGTTCTAGAATTTTCTCTTGGCCTCTCGATCACAAAAGCTTTCTTTAACTGTAACAAAACAGCAGCCACATCCCTGGGCTTTGACTTTGGCTAAACTATTATCAAAAAATATATATTCAAAGTAAAAGTACTAAACTGTTTAGATCTGTTTGCCCACACTATAAGTCTGAGCTGAAGCACCTTTCTGATTAACAAGTCCACAAACCACCCGCAATATGTTGTGAATGTAGTTGAAATTAACAAAAACCATCAATCTTCTTCAGGTCAATTGACATAAGTAGCGAGTTGGTAGGGCCTTAACAGTCTGCAGTGCATGTGATTTCAGAATACTGAGAGGGACAGCAGACTTTGTGTCCTCCCCCTCAACGTGATTGGTGCAATTCCTAACCAATGAGAGCAGCAGTATACAGAATCTGCTAGGGACAAGAGGAGTTCATTATATAACGCAGATTTCAAAAGCTACTATTGGACCAAACCTAGACTAGTACTTCAGGCTCGTGTTAATTACAAAAAGAAATTTGTTGTCTTACCAGGCTTCTGTGATTTCTTGTACTTTCCTGTTCACGGATTTGGAAGCCAGTCGCATGAGGATCCTAAAAAAAAATACAAATTCAAATATTAAGTTTTGAATTATAGGAAGAAATTCTTTTGCACATATCCAAACTCATTTCTGCTGCACGACTTGGATCTATTTAACTATTAGTTCTTCAACTGAAAACCTGATCCAAACATCCTTCAGTTCCTTTTTAGTACAGCTCCCTCATGTTTTAACTAGTTGTTCTCAAAATGTTATGTGATCATTATAGTTTTAAGGTACTTTACAGGAGCGCTGACAAAATACTTTGTTATCTAGTAATCTAGTCGACATACTTCGTTAATTCTATGAGTATTTTACAGAAGGACAGGTATTTAAAATTAATTATAGTATGGTGGTGTACTCTTTTACTGCTCTCAGAGCTAAAATAGCACACAAAGAATAGCCACCAGGAATAGATCTTGTTTATAAACTCATGATGTGATACACAAAAATTAGTCAAGCCTAAAAATAGTGCTACTTGACCATCAAACGCTAAAACTGTTCTGAAGATGACATCTGTCAGCCAGAACAAACAGATATAAATCAGAATACAGTAAAACTCAAAATAAAATACATATTTACAATAAGTTGCTAGCACTGAAATTAACTTGCTATTGGCATCAAAGCACCTTCCTGGATGCAAACAGTTAATCTGTCTTGATTTAATTCTAATGCTTCACATCAACTTTAGTTTAGTTAATCTCATCTCAGCTTCTTACTACACATCCCATAAAAATATCTTGCAAAGAGCTGCCAACATAAATCCAAAGGCCATCACATTGCTACAACAATCATCATCCTAGCAGGCGTAAATGACGTGGCTTCTGTATATGCCAAAATCTCTTCCTCTGGGACCATTTGCAACACCTGTCAAGGTGCCATTCATCAGGGGTTTGGTGTCTATGACAACAATGAAAAAGATCTCTACGCATCTCAATTGAAGGTTTTATAGCTTTGACTGATTTTCCATCCTAAACATCACAAACTGCTCAGGAGCAAGGAGCAAGAGCAGAGTCAGGAGCAAGACAGGTGACTAGACTGTACAAGACACAAATGAAGGTGTCAAGTCAGTTGAAGAGAGAGGGCAAATTGAGATGCCATTAGTAACCCATAAGACAAACAAGTAACATTTTCATATTCCAATATGTCATCCACCAAGAGCAGACAAATGTGACAAAAACTAAACAATAATAAAATGCATCTCTGTATTCCTACATCTCCTCAGTTTTAGGTCCATAAAAAGGACGTTCATTTTATAAAAATGGCTGCTAGCTTCTGGAAAGCTTGTTCTAATGTTGATCACCACACACAGCCTCACTGTGGCCCTCCCCCACCCCAACTGTAAACATAAGCACTGAGGTTCCCGCTCGCTGCAAAATGGTCGCCAGAGCTGCGGTGTAAAGCCAGGCTGTTCCACATTACTCCTCCTGAGGCTCAGACCTGAATCCACAGAATCTGTGGTCACTTTCAACCAAAGCTGATTTCAGAAACATTGGCGGGTTGCCAGTAAAGAACTGTTCGCGTAGCAAACACCTTACGTCGTCTTGAACACAAGTTACAAGGTCGAGAACTGTCTGATACTTTAAAACATTTCTATGGTAATCTAACAAAAAAAATAAATGAAACCTAAACTAAGATTAAATGAAATCGTTAAATTAAATCGTTCCTAACAAAAAAAAATTAAATATGAAAAGATCGCAAAGAACCACATTCGTTTACAGATTACACGCAATCCGCACTTCCGAAAACCCAGAGCATTAATCAAATTTTCTGGTCGAATGTAAAATAGATGATCCCAATCATGTCAATATTGCAAAATTCTCACGAACAGCCAAAACAAACGCAAAAATAAAAATCGCAAAAATGTCAACGTCCACAATACAAAAAGATGAACTTTTAGAATTCATGTAAAAAAAAAAATCCACCAAAAAGTCCATTAATCTAGAGTAAACACTACTGGTTATGAATGTAAAGTAAAAATAAAAATAAAAACCCCTTTGGTTATCAGGAACCAAAACAGCTCAACAACAACCTTGAGGTGTAGTCTTCAGGAGTAGGCCTTGATTAGTAGTGAGCGCGAAAAAACAGGAGCATGCCTAGTTCCCAACTAGCTCAAAAGCACACACAACACAGAAAAGAGGAACAGAGAGAGACAGAGAGAACGGGAGGGGGGAAGGGATCTTGTGCCGAGAGGCGGAGCACATTCTTTGTAAGGTGTTGGCTGTAACAAGAAAAAAAACTGTGTAGCTACACACAATTGTAGCGTTACAACCAACAGGACAGCATTATATGAAACAAAAGGTCACTTTTTGACTCATGAGACTGTGAGATGATGCATCACCTCATGAAAACTCACTGATTGACCAGCGCTATTTTTAAAACCTGAAGACGGTGTTCTAAAGTATGAGATTCAACTAAAAACCTTTATAAATCAGAGGAAAATAAAGAATCTAAAGAATAAAAACCTCAGCAGCAAGAAAGAAAAACTGCCATGTGCTGAAAAGCACAACCTGCCCCTCCCCCACTGCTGCAGGCACAGATAAAACAGGGTGGAAAATTACTGCGATGTGGATTGTACCATTTCTTCAGAGGAGGGGTGTCTCACATGCCCCACTAGGTGTCAACAAGAGTGAGCTCAGCAAAATTTAATCTGCTCTGCTTTTTAAAAATACACTAAGTGACAAATTGTCCATATTGATTTTTTTTATCCATATTTGTCAATGAATAACTCTATACAGCACAGACATATTTTGGCTGTATACAGCACAGACATCTTTTGGCTGTAACTTTGCACAGAACAGGATAATAAGGTAAAAGGTCAAAATGCCATCACATACAACTGTAGATAACTTCTGACAACAAAATGAGCTAGTGGCTATCATCTTCGATATATAATGCCAGACAATTAAGCTGTTTATCATATCTGATCACTTCTAAATATTTCTTCTTACAAAAAGAGGTGTCACATTAAATCGCTCACAGCTCATAAGCATTTCACACCTCTGCAGAAATTTGAGAGTAACTTTGTGATTGTGATTAATCATAAAAACGCATAATTTATTCTGTGTCAATTTAGGATATTCTTGTGAGTTATTCCAAAAGGCAAGCTGATTAAATGGGAAAAGAATCCCTATAATATATTTATTTCTAGTAAAGGGTCATTCGTAAAACTAGCCTGAAAGCCAGACTAAAAGTCACCCAACTACATTTTATTAGACGTAGCAGATAGTGTATGTGCTTCGACACATTTAACTCTAGCGTTCATGTTTCCCCATCCTTTCCTGTCATCTCTCTACTGTGCCTATAAATAAAAGCTACAAGGACATAAAAAGCCTTTATAAGGCCATGAGAACAAAGCAAGGGACCTTCTTTATCGAAACAAATCAATTCTAGTTCAAATGGCTGATATGCCCACAGATTTTACAGATCTCGTAAAACCCTTACAAAATTTGTTGCAACTGATTGAGTTCCTAACAGACAGTAAATACTGATTAGTTTCCACATACTCAGGTGTCCGAACACAGTGTCCTAACCAGACATGACACGATCAAACATTAATCTGCACTTCTGTTTTAGCCATGACAAGTAACACTGTATTTTGCCAGTCTCTTGGTTTCCTTTTTTATGCATATTATCAGGTAGCTCCGCCCTTTTACAGACAAATCTGATTAGGGCTGCACAATTAATTGAAATTGAATCGAAATCCCAATTTTCATGCGTATCTTTCTGTGAAGTAAATCTCCAAAATTTAAATGTTTTCATTGATTCTACATGACTATACAATAAACCTGAAATATGTTGCGTGCTTTATTCTGTGTAAGAAGCCACATCATCTCACAGAAGGAACTACTTCAACAATCGACTGACATTATGAAGGGAGGTTGGAGTAAAAATGTTATAAAACATGGTATTTTCACATGCTATCAGATTGAGCAATATTAACTAGAGTCGTAGGTCACTGACAAGCTATGCAAACAGCTGTGATTATCAAAAACGATTTCATAATCTTTTTTTTTTCATAACTGTGGCTCTGTGTAGTAAATGCTGCTCCATCTGAAATACATTGCGAGGGCAAAAGAATGTGCAAACTAAGAAAACTACATACTAATCTGATTAGATGTGATTGTTGCATTTCAGACTGAACAGAAAAGATTGTTTGGCCTTAAAATCTAGTTGGAGGACACATGTATCCTGCACAGAGCTTATCAATGTGCCTTTTGTGTTAACATATTTTGATGGCACCACAATCAATAAGCATACACACACTCACGCAAAATGGGGAGGTCGTGGCCTAGTGGTAAGAGAGTTTGACTCCTAACCCTAGCGTTATGGGTTCGAGTCTCGGGCTGACAATACCACGACTTAGGTGCCCTTGAGCAAGGCACTGAACCCCAAACTGCTCCCCGGTTGCCGCAGCATAAATGGCTGCCCACTGCTCTGGGTGTGTTCACTGCTGTCTGTGTGCTCTTTGGATGGAATAAATGCAGAGCACGAGTTCTGAGTATGGGTCACCATAATGTCACGCCACCCAATACTTACCAGGTACATCCTATGATCATGAGATAACGCAACCATGTCTAGCCAACTCAACTCAAGGAACACCCCCAAGTGTTAATGGAAGGGAAAGAGTTCTTTGCTCAATCTATCATGCATGCAAACGTGTTGACTTCTACACTTCAGGTGCAGTCGTGGCCTAATGGTTAGAGCAGGGGTGCCCAAACATGGTCCTGGAGGACCGGTGTCCTGCAGAGTTTAGCTCCAACTTGCCTCAACACACCTACCAGGTAGTCTTTAGTATGCCTAAGTAAGAGCTTGAGTAGTTGGTTAAGGTGTGTCTAATGGTGCTTTTCCACTGCGACTCGGCTTGGTACAGCACGGCTTGACTCGGCTAAGTTTGCATTTCCACTGCAGTTAAGTACTGCGTGGGAGGGATTATTCACATGTTGTTATTGTTGCACCACCTCTACTGACAGGACTTGTGAAAAACGTTTTCATTCCGCGTTGCTCCATCAAGCTCTTGCTGGATCCGCTCATCTGCTATCAATGAGGGGAACGTCTGTACTTCCTCAACAGACAACAAAACAGCCTTTTTTGGGTTGTTAAAAAAAGGTGCGCTAATTCAAAATAGTTGTGTTCGCTCCGTTGGCTGTGCTGATTTAAATCTTGCAGTTCTTTTTTGTGTGTTTCAAATTCCATGACGCAGGTAGTGAAGATTCTCTCTGGCCAATCCGTTATCAGCAGAGTTTACATGTCACGTTTTGGTAATGGTACGGTTCACTTGGAAGTCGTACTAAAAAAGTACCAGGTACTGTGCCCCCCCCCCCCAAAAGTGAACCATAGCAAACTGTACCATGCAGTGGAAAAGCGCCATAATTGGGGTAGGATATAAACCAGGGGTGCCCAAAACTGCTCCTGGCGATTGACTGTCCTGTGAAGTTTAGCTACAATCCTAATCAAACACACCTGAAGCAACTAATTAAGGTCTTTAGGCTCACGTAAAAAAATAAAGAATTAGGGTTGGAGCCAAACTTTGCAGGACAGTTGATCGCCAGGAGTAGGGTTGGGCACCCCTGATCTAAACTCTGCAGGACACCGTCCCTCCAGGACTGAGTCTGGGCACCCCTGGGTTATAGAGCCAGACTTGTAACCCAAAGGTCACAGGCTCAAGTCTCAGTTCCAGCAGGGATTGTAGGTGAAGGAAGTGAATGTACAATACTCTCTTTCACCTTCAATAACACGACTGAGATGAGACTATTGAGCAAGGCACCAAACCCCCAACTGCTCCCTGGGCGCTGCAGCAAAAAATGCTGTCCACACACAAAAAGTGTAAAATGGGGTAGGGATAGAAGTTCTTTAATTTTACTGGTAAGACTATGTGAGAACAGTCACTCCTCTCCCACCGCTGAAGAATGTGCAGTCATAACAGTATATTTATAAAAAAATAAAAATAAAAAAAAACATGACATGGATCATACTATAACTAAAAGGGGTGTGGAGATGCAGAACTTTGAATACAAGGAAGTCTGTGACCGCTTAAAAGAATACAATCAATTAAATGTAATAATATACCAATGTTCCTAATATCTGATGAAGGCCTTGAATGCGGCAGAAAACCAAGATTTTAAATCAGAAAAATCTGAAGCTCTACATTTTCGTATGAAGTTAGGTGCCTTTTCATAAAGTATAGTCGCATGAGAACAAAAAAGGAGCATAATACTGCAGCTATGATGAGAATAAAGAAACTGTGCTGTCAGGGTGTAAAATTAGGTTCATTCTCTCCATTGCTTTCATTGCTCTCTATGGTTTTGCACTAGCCTAAGCTGTATACCACATATTTACACTATCACTTTTCTGGCATTTTTTATTTCTTATTACAGCACCGCTAATATTGCTGGGTACATATAACTATTGGCTTGTGTTTTATTCTAATTAAATTTATTAGCATAAAATACTTTTTTCCATTATATTTTTATTCCAGTTAAAAATATTTTGTTCACAAAACCCTAGCATCTATCATTAAAAATGTTTTCCCGAAAACTGATTTGATATAGCTTTGAGAAAAAAAAAAAACAGTTTTAATGAAGAGAAAAAACTATATTCCAAAAACCCGTAGCCACACAACTAATGTTCATCCTTTGCTCTTCATTATACTATATTAGCACCAAATAAACTCCCTTCACTAGTGAAAAGGGAATTTTATTCTGAACAAAGTCACTTCATCAACCACATCATGTCTTAATAGCGATTTTCTAAGTAGGTTCGCAAGCACCTGAGAGAATGTAGCGCAAGTATAAGTAAAGGCGACCGGCGACGAAAAATATAATATTTACAACAGTGAGTGCCACTGGTGAAATAATAACGAGCTGAATCCATCTCAAAACCCTCAATTCACAACAACTGTTTGTATAAAAACCGCTTCCTCTAGCAACAAATTTATGAACAGCCTGCTAACAACAGACAGGACTGGCAGCAACTTGCTACAACCAGTTGAGACGAGTTTACACCTCACAGATCTCTCATGGGTCTAAAAACACTTGGGAGGATTCTGGTAAAGCAATTAAACTAATCAAGTTGGCAATTTTTTCTTATAAATGAACTGATTCTCAGTTTCCTATATAGCCTTTGCTCAGCACTTTCAAAACTACTAAAATTGCCTTTCAGATGCGTGAAATGGAAAATATTTCAGGCAATGGAGCTTGAACTCCCTTAGAATAACAGGAACCAAACACGGCACTTCAGCAGTAGAGTGTGCACACTGCAGCTACCACTCAGAGGCAGACTTATAGCAACCTAGCTTCAAGTTCCCCTCCTCCACTCTGCCATTTTACACTCGAAGCTCTACACTGCAATAACACAACATGGCCACCAGCTCGGCTTCTGGCAAGCTTAACAACTGCAGTTGTACTATTCACGTGGTGTAAACCGGAATAGGCGATAAAATTTAAATGAAGTGGATTGATTTCACCACCGGTCTCATTTTGCTAACTTGCATAGAGCATGCTTTTGACTCTGTCTGGTTCCTAACACTGTAGCCGTTTCCAGTAGCTGATTTTCTCACGTAAAAAAGCCGGCTTTCAATCAATCCTCACGAGGGTTTCACCAACGATGTCTTCCATCAACCAAGGCTTTGAATCCCACAAAGCAACCTGATGTGATAAAATATAGGTGACCTTGTCTTCTTCTGTGCCTTCTGGGCATTGTAAGGATTTTTCAATTGAAACATCTGGTATGTGTTGCTCCTCTATGCTGTGTTATCATCAGTCTTCTGGTTTTGCTTCATTATGGTGCACTGGAATTCCTTGCTTTTATAGGTACTCTTCAATCCACGTATTCCTTGTCTTCGAAAACTTGTGCTTAATGAGTAAGTTATAGAACAGCATTCTCTACACATTAATTATAGGGATAATCTATTTAGTTTAATTAAGTAGATCTACAAAGTTATACTTCAGACATTTTAGGTTATAAAAACATTTATATTCATCAAAAAGCCTGTTAGCTCTACTACAAGGGTGCTCAATCCTACTACAGATTTACCTTTGTGCAGATTTGGTTTTGAAGATTCTGATTGGTTCCAAAAAAGGACCTGAACCAGCTAATCATGCTCCTCAGGATGTAAATTACCACAGGTGAGTTAATAGAGGGTGGGACCTAAATTCAGATGAAAGGAAAATCTCAGGACTGAGTACCCCTGTACCACAAATAAACTGGTTAACAATCAACATAGACTTTTAGCACATACGTGAGACACTCATCAATATCATGTGATGTAGTCAAATACGCATTCTCTAAACAAAAACAAAAGAAAATGCTAACACTTTTCCGCTAAAGAAAACAAAAATCGCAAACACACTTCTCACTGCAATAAATTACATGTAGATACATTAAGTGGAATCTAGTAACAAACCAAACATTCACAAATACATTTTAATGAAAAGAAACAAGAAGACAGAGAGCTGGGAGCTTACACTGCTATCCTCAAATGCAGGCCACCTTCTGCTTGGAGGAGAAATCTGCAAGCGTGACTAGCCTCCGTATGATCAAAAGCCTAGCAGTAAAACTGAACACTGGGGGAGGGGCAGAGCTAGGGCTGTACCATGGATTTTACAGGGGTGCTAATTTTATTTATGTTAATAAATATTAAAACACTAATATACAGAGTTTGACACTGACAAATAAACTGTGCTAGCCTGATAACTCAGAATGAACTAAAGAAGTTTGTTCTCTAAGCAAGCCAATTTAATCAGGGTTTACTTTTAGATTTGGCATAGACAAACATACATGTTTTGAAACAGAATTGACACTTAAAACTTCAAAAATACATTAGGTCTTAACATATTAAACTAGCTGGAATTAGTTCTAGAGCACAGTCACACTGCAGTGTAGCTCCACCCTCTCGCTGCAAAATAACAGCAGAGCAGACAATGGAAAATTACTGGGGAGTATGGATCATACCATTATATGGGCTGAGAGGGGGAGACACTCCTAACTTGGACATTACAACTGTCTGAGTTCCAAACATACACTAACTACAGGTCATTTCCATCGGAAATTCAACTAATCAGAGGGTTTTTATGAAGGCCGATCAGCAGTGAGGCGTTCCAATCAGAGCCAGCTGGGTACTGAAATCTATACGTAGTAAAAAAAAATTTAAATCTAAAAATACAAATAATTTGCTAAATGAATCTGCAATGCAGCGGTTCTCAACTATAGCCCATGATTAGTCATGACTCAAGCACTTCTAGGCACCTTTCCTCAAAAAGCACACAAAGAATAAATGGAGGGGGGGAGGGGAGCATTGGTTGTGCTCTACCATGTTTGTATTTGTCTTTTATATAAGGATTAAGGATTAGTAAATGTAATAGTATTGCTTTTCTAGTGTAGAAGATAAAATGTTAGAAGAGAGATTTTATATATCTGACAGACCTTGTCATGATTGAACAAGCAAAAAGACAAACTCTTCAAAATAACTCCAAGCTTTCTATTAAATTGCGAATTGCCAAAAAAAGTCACAAAAATATTGATGTATACAATAAAAGTGGTCACAGTGTATATAAAAATCATAAATAAAAATATCCTCTTCAATGCTGCATAACATGCGGTAAAACTGTAGTATTAATAGGCAAGGAATGCACTAGTTCTGAAAAGAGGGGTGTGTTCATAGTCCTTTGCATACAAAAGGAAGAGCATGTTAAAACTGCCTACATTTTCATACAATCATGATTTAATTTTAGTGTATTGCTGCATTCACAGATCAGCTTACATCTAAATAGAGGCATATGCCAACCTGCATCTCAACAACTAGGAATTTGGCAATTCCTGTGTAGCACTTGCTGTCAGAATTGCTAGTCAGATTGTTTACCACAGTAGTTTCAATAATCAGGATCCAGCTTTCAGGGTGAGTTTTGAGCCTATATATCCATTTCAGTATAGTACAAATTCACAAATGACAAAAATAATTCATTTACAATTTCAGCAAATTCATATCTGCATTTTCTTTTTCATACGAATTCAGGACAAGTGTTTTTGATTTCTCTAGATGAAGCCCCCACACGCTTATTTAACCCTGCATAATAAGCCACAGATTCTTCTGCACCGCTAATCAGAGGCAGCGACGCACTGCTGAATCTACAGCACTACGGCAGGAAAAAATTATAGTTGAGCTAAAATTTGAGCTTACAATCTGAAGCGAATGTGAAGAGAAAGACCAAGAACTGCTAAATGCAAATACTATAGAGACAAAAACAACATCTTTCTACTGCTTGATTCGTGCTGACTGCACCGGAAACATTGCAGTCTGATGTGTGAACGAAAGACTACGACCCGCTTCTTTGCAATGAAGCAAACATTTTTGTTTCAAACTTGAGTTATCAGGTTGAATCGGACTAATGACTCCCTTGGTGAATTAACATCTTACTGACTTAATGACTCATGTCAAGTAAGACATGTCCATCTCAGAATTACCAGAGAATGGAATTGACTTCACATGACAAACAATGTTCTGTGTTGGCATCTCAGTACACAAATTTTACTTTAGCAGATTCCAGCTCAGTCACTCAATATTGTACATTAGCCAGGTGATTACAGTTTAAGTCAAAATATAAATATCAAAATCTTTGCATTTGAAAATTGGCCATTATTGCTGTTCGGAATTTTTTTTGTTTTCCTAGGGAAACCACAGTGTATGTGCTCATTGAGCCACTGGCTAAGTCACCATGAATAATTTGACCCATGAGAAACTGTGCTGATCTAGCTACACAAAAACATTACTTATTAAATAAACAAAAAAACTACAGCAGTGCGCAGTCTAATCTCTACTTTATAGCTTTACTTAAAGCAGCTGACCAGGTCAGTTATATTGTTAGCAATCTAAATTGTTTTTCTTATTATTTACATGGAAATAAAATAAAGACAAAAGTATGCAGCAATAAGCAACATAAAAACAAATGTATAACATGTTTAAAAGATCTCTTTTTAGAAGATCTAATTTTGCTAAAGTTTGAGGAAATAAGAGTGACACATCTACAACGCGTTTATAAGATTTTTGGATAATATTGGTGTACATTATTTGTTGGCCTCTTATTTTGCAAGTTTATTTGTTATTGATTTTTGACTTTCGGTACTGCGTGACTACTAATATTCTATTCTTGGTGGCTCATTAAGAGTCTGTTTAAATTATTAAATTAAGTTAAATTATTTGCTTTTAATAAAACATCTAAATCAATAAATAAAAATATTATGTAAATGTTGTGGCATTTGGAAGTGTACAATAATACATAACAGAAATTCTTAAATACATTTTAACCACTATTGAAAACAGATTACTAAATCTGTATATAACAATTACAGCTGAAACACTGCAAAATTATTTGCTGCCAACATGAAAAACAATCCGGGCCAATCTTGACCGAGAAGGGCCCAAGTTCCCCAATGGAATATCACATTTTCTAAGTTGCAGGGGCAGCACAAACATAGGAGGAGCTAATCCATACCAAAAATAAAATGCAAAGAGGGCTACTAGGGAAATAGGTACAAACATAACCTGAATTCTTCATAAAAACTAACCATTCAATGACTTCCTTTAAGGGGAAAAAAACTGCTTTCCTCTTGTAATGCTACTGTATGTACAGTCTACTACTCACAGACGCAACCAGCAGAAACTAGCTGAAACCAGTTTAGACTTGCTTAGCTGTGGGTTGTATGTCATAGATCTCACTCACATGTGCCAGTCTAAACCGCGTTTCTGGTAGCATAAGTAAACTAACCAGCGGTTTAAGCTACCAGATTGAATTTTATATTAAACTTATCTAGAATTTCCTTAGTGTGTGATGAATTGCTATATTCAAAAACCCACAGAATTAACATGCAAGTGCTTGAAATGAAATATTTAATGGGTTAAAGCCTATAAAATCCTTCCAGAATGGCTTGAACCAAACATGGCACAACAACAGTAATCCTTGCATGATGCATGCAGCACTCACAGTGAGGTCTCTTTAAGAACCCTTCCCCCACTCTGCCATTTTATACTGGCAGCTCTGCACTGCAATAACACAACATGGCCACCAGCTCGGCTGTTGTCAAGCTAAAAAAAAATAAAACAAAGTTGCTCAAATCACAGGAAGAAATTACTAAATGAAAATAAAGTGGCCCAGTTTCAGGGCTGCTTGATGTAGTGTTTAGCTTGCATGCAACATGTTTCTTCATGTCTAACTCTTCTGGTTCCTCACGTCAAGATATGTCGAACAGTTCGTCCACACAGAAGCAGAAATTCTTGCTTTTAATATTTAATTGAAATTTTTAATCATGCTTGATTATCAAGCGTGTTCAGTCATTCAAGTCTCATTACCCCACCAAATGACGTCAAGGTCGTTTTCTGGATAACAAAGATGGTATCCATTGACACATCAGGTGGGGGCTGCTCCTGGGATTATCAGAGAATACTTCAGTCTTCTGGCTTTGCTTCATCCTTCTGCATTTGAGTATTAATGGAACACTTTTAAAAGGTGTGTTCCCCACATTCAACACCTTGTGCACAGCGAGTGATAGTTATGGAGTAGCAGCAATGTCTACTGACATTATTACTACTTGTATTGCATTGGATTATTATAAAAACATTACATAAATGATTATCAATGCAAGTCATTTTTATAATTTTTTTACATTTATTTATTGTTACTTTACTAAAAACAAGTTTTGAGTTTACAGCTAACTGATCCATAGTTAACAATCATTTAAAAATGTATGTGCAGCTTTACCGCTTTAAGTACAGAGAAGCTGTAACACAGGGGTACTCAATTTCTCTCAATCCTTTGGTTCCTCAAATCTTTCCCTGGAGGGCCAATGCATTGCAAAGTTTATTTCCAACCTGAAAAAAGATTTTCTAATGATCCTGGAGACATTGATTATTTTGATCAGGTCTGTTTGATAATGGATAGAGCTAAACTCTGCAGGAAAGTGGATCTCGTGGGCCAGATCTGAGGATCTAACAAGCACACAAGGCAACTAATTAAGATCCTCAGGATCTTGTAAAATACCAGCAGGTGTGCTAAGGGGGACTGATTTTATAAAGATTTTAATGAAAACTAACAGTTTATTAAAATTTGTCAAAAACAGCGATTTTATCCTCTCATTGTTGGAAAATATTATGTAGAAAGTAATTAAACTGTTATTAATAAAAGTCACGGGGCAGCGTTGACAAGTTTCTTTGCTCCTGGATGTGTCAGCTGCGCGATCTTCAATGTGTGTGAATGGTAAGGCTCTAATGCACACCTGCACACCAGTATAGGTGTGTGTATTGTAGTTAGATGACGTATGATGACGTGTAACAGTGTAGTAGTGGTGTCCCAATTCCTAGGGGAATATTTTCACCCCCACCCCTTGACACTCTGTTTCAAGCGACAAGGGGAAGGGGTAGGCGTAGGGGTATAAAAAAGAATTTGGATTCGGCCTTAGTACACCTGAATCACATCTGCCAAAATCAACTGATTAAAAACCAATCTTCTACTTTAAGTAAATGCTAAGTAAAAAGTCATAACATAGCTAAACATGCATCATTGGCTAACACTTTCACACTAATGCTAAATCGCAAGAACCCCGCTCACTGCGTTAATATTACATTTAGTTTATTTAACATTTTGTGTAGTTGTAGAAATACTTTCGAGAGAAAATAATGAAAAGACAAACATATAAACATGGACAAGGAAGACAGAGAGCTGGGACCTTACACTACTTTTCTATCAATAAATGTTTAAACATACTTTGCACTGAATTGCCCGGTACTATGTGCATACACATAACTGCAAGACATAAAAAACTGTTATAAAAAAGTGTAACAAAAAAACAAAACAAATTTAATTCATTTCATTTATTCATTTATTATTTAATATAATTTCCTTTCTAAATTAACTTTACAGTGGACATGCTATGAAACAGAATTGAGAACTGTTTCAATATAAATCAAGTCTCAAAATATGAAACCAGCTGAAATTAGTTCTAGAGCACAGTCACGCAGTGTAGCTCTTGTTACCAAGTAACTCATCAGAGCAGACAACGGAAAATTACTGGGAGAGTTTGGATCATACCATTACAAGGACTGGCAGGGAGAGAAAGTCTTAACACGGTCGTTACGGGTGTGCCTTACACATCCTGGAAAGTGAAGCTGCAGGCTCCTTGATAGTTGCCTGAAGTATAGGTCATAAACCCTGCCCTTTCCATTTTAACGAATGGGACTTGAGATGAAAAATAAAAAAACAATTCTTAAAATTACACTTCCAATACAGTTTTCCGAAATATGGTTTTGGTCATTTAAGGTAGTTGTTATCACGCTGATATATGTTCAATAGTTCATTTTTGTGATACGTTTGATTTTAGCTAGTAATTTGATCGTATAAAAATGGAGTGTGTCGTTGTGGTTGATTGGGCCTGTGGGAGTTTGATCAACCTCACAACACTACTGCGCAGACTTTGGTTCAGGTTAGTCTATGGAGTTTTTCCACTGTGTGGTACCACTCGGCTCAGTACGGCATGGCCCAACTCCGTGTGTTTTCCAACGGCAGTTTAGTGTTGCTTTAAAATTTGCTCATGTTGTATCCGCTCCTCTGCCATCTAAGAGAGAAACGTCTGTACTTTCTCAACAGACCACGAAACAGCCATTTTTTTGGTTGTTAAAAAAGGTGCACTCATTCAAATAAGTTGCGTTTGACCCTTCGCTGGCTGCACTGATTTAAATCTAGGGTTTCAGTTGTGTTCGTGTCGCAACTTCAGTGATGCAGGTAGCCATGATTCCCTCCAGCCAATCAATGATCAGCAGAGTTTACACGTCAAGTTTTGGTAACGCTACGCTTCACTTGGAACCTCAACCAAGGTGGTACAAAAAAAAAAGTACCCAGTGGAAAACCCCCCCAAATGTAAATCGCACTGAACCATGCTGTGGAAAAGCATCATTACTGAGAGATTCTACATATCTGCCAATCAGCATCTCCTCTAATCATCTTTAACAAAAGTGCGCATACATAGATTTGTTTATCTAAAAATACAATTGTGAAAAAAAAAAAAATCAGCAATGCAGCGGTGCAATGTAGCAATGTAGCTCATTAGTCATGAGAGATCTCAAGCACATCTACCTTAAGGAGCACACAAAGAGAACATGGGAGGAGGAGGGGAGCATAGTTTGGACTATGTTTGCAGAGGCATCTTTAAAACATGTTGCCTTCTACACCAATAAAAAATATGCTCTGGATCCCTACTGTATCCTGTAAAACCAGACAATAAACTGTACTCAGTGAACAGCATAGCCTGCAACCTCTACACTACTGAACAAACTCTTGCGCTTTCAAAAATGAAAACACAAATTAAGTAGTAGACGAGAAACAGAAATAAGTAACTAAATATTAGTGGGGGTAAAACTCATGGAAGTAAGAACACTCCCCCCTCCCCCACTGCTGCAAAATGAGCACAATCGAAATGATAGGAAGGACAAGCACGGATTGCACTACTATTTAAAAAGGGTGTTGGGACACAGAACTTCCTCTTAATGAAAGAAAGAACCTGGCAACTATATAAAATCTCCGCCATTAGCATCCAGGCCACTGGAGCAATGCAATTCTCCATGCAATTTTCAGTGTATATTGTATCCAGCGGTTTGATGTTTTTGGCTACCTCTCTGGATGAATGCACACTTGGATGTTTTAATCTGCATGAACCGGTAGCCACAGTGTTTCCTACACTGCTAATTAGAAGAACAGATGCACCTCTGCTGAATCTACAGCAAAAAAAAATTTGCCTAGCTATGAGCTTGCAGTCTAAATTGAATGATCACAGAGAAAAATATATGCATATACACTCCTCATTTTACATAAAACTGCATGACCAAACATTGCTGATTAATTACAATTTTAAAACGTTTATTCTATCATTTCTATATTCAAGGTTAACCAACAACAGCTATTACTTTAAAGTAAGTTGTTATGAATGCCTTTGTCACTTGAATATAAAATAAAACATAGACTTAATGTTTTGTAGCTATGATGAGCAACAATTAATAAAGAAGTTGAATATCATCAGGGTGTAAAATGAAATTGCATACACTTTAGAAAATTAAACCTGCTGCTAAATTAGGAAACAACTGTGATGCCTGGCGCTGGAATTATTCTGTTAATTAGTTTATGGAAAATAATAGTACAGTTGCTCTCTACTCCTGATGCAGTAGCTTTAGCTTCATACATTTAATACTGCCAAAACTTTATACTATTCTTCTACAATTCTTTTTATTATTATTATTATTATTATTATTATTATTATAATTATTATTTGTAAGCTGCTCCCAATAAAAGTGCCTGCTAAAAGAATAAATATAAATCTAATGTCAATATTTCAATATTTGCTAGTGCTTCATAAAAAATAACGGCCATTTTGTTCACAAGAGTTTTAAAAGCATAAAGATCACTATTCAATACAGAATAAAAACAGCATATAATAAAAATAGATGCAAAAAAAAAAAAAAAAAAAAAAACCTGCATGACCAACCCCCACCCCAGACCTGACTGAGACTGAAGGTGACTAACATATGTCTGGAAGTGGAACATACCATTTTCTAAATTTCAGGGGAGCAGAAGCATTTAAAGTTAATCCGTGATGAAAAAAAAAATTAAAACCAATATATATTAAAACAGAGAGAATTGTTGGTTAAATACTTTAGTCAAAAAAAAAATTATCTAATGCAACAAAACAACAATGTGCAAGAAAACGGCTATAATTTCTCAATACTATTGTGTGCTCAGCTAGGTACTAACAGATATGACTGGCAGAAACTGGCTGAAACCAGTTCAGACTAGTTTAGTTATTGGCTGTCATAGAGCTCTCATGTATCGGCCAGAATTTGAAGGTTTCTGGTAAAAGATACAGAAACTAATTTAATTTGATCTACCATATTGATATTTAATTATAAAGTTTAACATTTTAACAGTGATCAATGATTCTCATTTGTTAGCAACAAAATGTTATTACTTTAAAAACCACAAAAAAATGTTAAACAGGTGTATGAACTGGAACATATTTCATGCACTAGAGCTTAAAATGGAATGACTAGAACCAAACACGGCACAATGGCAGTGAAGCATGCACACTACAGCTACCACTGAGAGCCAGACATCAGCAAAGTCTCTCTAAGAGCCCCTCCCCCATTCTGCCATTTCATAATTTGGACTGCAATAACTCAAAATGGCCACCAGCTCAGTTCCTAGCAAGACAAACCGATGCAAGTGCAGTGTTCTTGTGAATTAAGTGAGAACATCCAAAATCTCATGATCTCAAAGGTTGTATAATTTAGCACACAGATCGAATTCATCTAGCACATTTCTTTATCCTCATGTCAAGGTCATCTGTGTGAGCTTACAGTTTCTTTTCATAATTTTTTAATTTATTTTTTAAATACTTTTCCAACAAGTTTGCACAACTTCAAGACAGGGCATAGTGTTTTCAAACAATGAATCCGGTGCATTCTCCAACTTAATCAGATGTTATTCAATCCTGCTTCTTCATCCTCCAAAGAACTAGGCCTACTGACTGTTGTTGCTAAAACCTTCTTCACTAAAATTAATAATGGAAACAGCATGACAGATTCAACTACCTCTCCTTTTCTGTCATGTATTGCAAAGCCTCATTCTGACAGCAATTTAAATTGAAGCTTACTAAAATAAGAAATAACAAGACAAATTACAATCACAAAAAAACTGATTTAAGATGCAACTGAATTTTGTATGTTGCGGTGTAACAAAAATGATGTTGCGCAAGTATGCGTGGCATTCTCAGCATTGCCACAAGGGGTGCTAAAGCTGACAGTGTAAACTAGGGCAGCAACAAACAATTATCTTGGTAATCGAATAATCTAACGATTAATAAAACAATTAATTGACAAATCATCTATTATTTCACTGATTAATCTGTAGGCTTTGATCTTTCATCTATTATCCAACTTTTGGAATTCGCTAAAATATTGAGTCAATATTCGTATTCATTCAGTAAGCCACAATTCTCAGTATAATATTGAACTGTTCAGTACATGGTTCGGATTTGTTTGCACTTCTCAAAAGGGTCTTCTTCTATTGAATTGCAGCTAGGATTTGTTTGTGCCACACTGATCGAACCACATTACTGCAGGCCCCTATGGGGCGTTTACACCAGACCCGACTTGTGCAAATAAATTCTGCACCTAGTTGGACGCTTGAACATTTGTAGTTTATTTGCTTCATTCGCGCGTGAAATTAACTTCACAACAGACGCAAATTTGCGTCATGGGAGGGGCTTCTGCCAGTTGAGTTCACGCAACATTCCGATTTCAACCATCATTTATTCTGATAATTTTCTAAATATTACTGTTATTGTATCATGAAATGTAGTTTTAAAACTAGTTCAGGCGAGAATGTAGATGTTTAAAACTCAAATATTCAGTTTATTTATAAAGACAGCGCCTATTTAAAAATGTGTTTTGCTAATTTCAAAGACGGTCAGCTCCACACGATCAGTAGGAGCTCAGTGCTCATTTTACCTATGAGAGCACTCTCAACTCGGCCAGTCCTTCTGATTGGTTAACACGGCGCGAAATTTCACCAAAGTTCAGATTTTTGAAGTCGCACTCGCACATCAAAATGCCCGAAATGCTCAATTTGCACCGCGTCTTTCACACCACAGGATGACTATTCGCGTCTTTGCATTGACTTAACATGTAAATCACTCACGCTTAACGCTTCATTTGCATCTGGTGTGAACGCACCATTACATTCGGTCACAAGAAATCAAACGACTTTTCAAAAACAAATAATGTGCCTTTAATAACTAATAATAACTAAAATAATTTTTTTTTGTCAATGTTGTTGATAATGTTGACTAATTTCAGTCCCAGTGCAAACGTCTTCTACTACATTTTTCTTTACGAGGTTAATTACAGTCATGATATTGCAAAAGTGTGAAGAGAACCTTGCTGAGCAAGTAAGTTAATGTTGACCTGTTAATAGCGAACTAAATATATATCTGAAAAAAAGATCCAGTTATGGCACAGTCAGTTGAAGTTAATTATTTCTCGCCCTCTTTATTACTGAGCTCTGATAACATCACAACAACGCAAGTATTTCATGCACTTGCAACACGTTGACCAAACATTCACATCTGAATTTGTGTGTACAGTACATTTTTGACCTTTTCTTCAACCCATACAGACAGTCATCACAATCCACACCTTTTGCTTAATGAGTGACAGCTTTAAAATACTAAACTGAAAGAGAGGAATAGAGGAAACACCTGAAATCACATGAATCTGAACACAGTCAACGAGAGACAGAAACTTGGTCACTGAGAGCAAATGGGGAGGAAAACACACGCAGACAGCCCAGGGGCATGACATATCATCCTCAGACACCTGGGAGAGGGAGGGCAAACAGAGTCCAGGGTGGAGACGATGGAGGAAGGAGCCAGGGAGGAGCCTGGGCGGACCAGATGGAGAAAGGAGACATGAGGGACTAGAGCAGGCAGAGTCAGGTGGGACCAGGCCACAGCCATAAGTCGACCCATGGTGGAGCCAACAGAGGGAGAAGCTTTGGTTGAGGAAGAGCTGACGACTCCAGGGGGCTGACCAACGGTGGCGGAGCAGGTGGAGGAGCCCAAGACAGAGATGGAGAGCTGATGATCCAAAGCAACGGGGAGGATCCAGAAGGGGAGGGAAGAAGGAGCCTGACAGAGCCAGAGCCACAGATGGATGAGGTGCAGGAGTGCAGGATTAGAGTCCCGAGGCAAAGGATGGTAAACAACAGACCAAGGCAGAGCGGGAGGGATGAGGGAGCCCGGCTGAGCCACTGGGTCGACAGGCCAAGGCAGAGTCTGGGACTCAGAGTCCCATGCCGATGATGGAAACTAGCAGACTCGCAGTGCTCGCACCGAACAGTTGGTGGGCTGAGGGTGAGCAAAGGGGCTGACAAACAATAGCAGTAGAGGAGGCAGAAGCCAAAGGGTGGGTGGGAATTTCTGAGCTCTCAGGGCTGGTGTGCACTGCCCAGACACACCACATCGCAACTTCTAGCACTAGGAGCACACCAGACAGGGGAACAACAGGGCTGGCAGACAGTTCAGGGCAGACTGGTAAGTCCGAGGAAGGTGGGAGGACAATGGGCACATCCGTCTGACATCAATTGAAGCTCCGGCCAAGCAGATAAAACAGTACATTTTTTGTTGGTCCAGTATTCTATCACAATGTCTACTGTATAGGAACGAAGGTGCGGAAACGCAGGAGATTCACGGATAACAGTCTTAAATAATCCAAATAAGGGGAACACCGGGTAGGCAGGAACACACATGAAGCATATAGTATTGATGATATCAAACAAAGGAATCACAGAACAGAAAACGAGGGTAATAGACGAGACACACCTGAATCACATGAATACGATCAACGAGAGACAGAAGCACTGTCACAGGGAGCAGCACATGGGATGGAAAACATATACACAGACAGTCCAGGGTCATGACAGCTAGGTGCACACTCTACGATGCATAGTAGTCCTTTATGAACAGAATGTATGAAAATAATTGCCGCTATAAGCCATATCACACAGTGAAATCTCAGTTGGCAATAAGATCAGACTGTGCAACAATTAAGATCCAGTGAAAACAGTTTTACGTCATCATTCCATGACAGGTTTGATGAAGGTTAGGCACATTCACATGCAGAACTGAAATGGTGGCTAGCAAGCAAAAACAATCTCTAATGTTAATTTTGATCACGACTTGTCTTGAAAAGAAATATGGAATAGGTGTGGAGCAGGAGCAGGATTTTTTTTCTCCTAATGTGTTCTTGATTTGACAGTCATTGTAAAAGAAGCCTCACTTCAGTACTATGCCTAAAAACCTCTGACACTGACATAAGTTGATAAATTTGGTTGCAATGGTCATTAAAGAGTAACTAAACCCTAAACCAACTTTTTTTAGTTAATGATCTATAAAGAATGAGGCTTTATTAGTGCTGTTCATTGATTCGAATAACTTTTTTGACATTTGAGTATAAAGTGTTTTAATTCTACATTATATGGTGTAAAAACGTCTGAGTGCTGCCCTCTTCAGGTTGAACGGTGGCTACTGCAATTGATTTTTCCTATTGAATGTTGCGGTGGCAAGTGACGTAAGTGGTGGCAGGTGATGTAAGCAGTTTCCAGCTCACCACGCCCCTTGGTACGAGCTACCACACCCTTGGCAGTATAAAACCATCTTGTTCCGTCAAAATCACTGTAGTGTAGTGAGTCAGGAGTTGGAATTGCGAGTATTGAGAACGACCAGGATAGACTATTATAGCATCTATTTAGCATAGCAATTATGTAGTTATTTAGATCTTCAAGTTAGCATAGATTTATCTGTACTTAGTACAGTGTTCAGGATGGTACGGAGGTGTGTTGCTGGTTGCGACAGCACTGCTGAACTGCATAGTTTACCAGCAGACTTTAAAATAAGAGCCAGTGGTTGTATGCACTTGGCATGGAAGACCGCAAGTTCCCGCCTAGAGCTGGAGTGTGCAAACTGCATTTTACACGGGATTGCTTCTCCAACGCAATGGAGGTGGAAATGGGCTTCTCCACACAGCCCGCGCTGAAAAGCGACGTGGTGCGGGAGTTAAGACCGTAGTTTGAGCCAGCGGCTCGAATTGATATGAACAGATACCTCGACATCCTCCACTTCAGGTGCAAGTGGGGGAGAAAAGTCCTCAACTTCAAATGATCTTTCTGTTGCAAAACTACTTGCGTCATTACAGTCACTCTCCATTTTAGCGACTCTGACAGCAGCTGTCAATCAATCCGTCACTGCGGGTCTCAGGTTCACGCCGCACTCGCTCAGCCCAGCCCTAGGTTCGTCCACTCTATCTCCGCTGTGAACTGCCCATTTTTCAGCGTTTTTCAAATATTGTCAGTGGGTGGAGTCTAGGGGTGGTGAAAAAAATCGATTATTGATTAATCGCGAGTATGTTATGGACGAGTATGAATCGATTATTAAATTTTCAAAAATCGATTTTTTTTTTTTTTTTTTTTTTTTGCATTATTTTATTTTGTAAAAAAAAATTATACCGGGAGTTGAACGTCACGAACGCGCCCAGTTCCAGTTAGCAAGCAGCCAGAACAGGTGTGTAAAATGGAAAAACCAGGAGCGAGCAACCAACCGAACCACCCAGCTCCATCTGGGCTCAAAGCAAGCGTGTGGATTTATTTTGGTTTTCATGGCAGGAGCTCTAACCCTCTTGGCGCCATGGTCGAGTTTACTCGACAAGATGCGGCACTGAATAAAACGGCCGATTTTGTCAAATAGGGTGTCAAATTTCACGCGACCTCCCCTGCACCAGATAGCAGACATGTAATACTTAATCTCTGACTCAAAAAACGTAATGCTCCTTAACAAAATATTCGAGAGCGCATTAAATCAGTGCGAAAAAAAAGCGGAGCTAGTGTGAGAGTGAGCCATTTTATCTGACCAATGTTGTCAACGTCAGCGAGTATTGGCATTAGATTATTATTATTATCATTATTATTTTTATTATTATCTAATGGCATCAATAAAGCTTCAATAAACCCTCAATGAAGTGTTGGGACTTCTATTCGCGGACACTGATTCTGAAGGGGAATATCTGTATCCAGAAGATGACGGTGATATTGAAAGTGAAAGTACACCAAGCACAAACGGCGAATCCTTTGCCCAATGTAAATGGTCCTTTGCCAAATGTCAGAGGTGTGAACAATGTTTGCAGGGGTCGGAGTGTTCATTGCGAAATTAGCAGGCGTGTTAGTGTTGCGGGGACGAAGCGGGAGATTTTTTCCGCGCTAGACATGTATATTTGTCTTCTGACCGCACCTCTCCGCAATCGCGGTGACAGTATTGTAGTGGAAACTTTGTCTAATGCCTCTGGGTATGTTAGACGAGGTCGAAATATTCATAGGACAGTGAGGAGGCAAGGTGGGGAGTCGCAATGACACTGACAGTAGTTCGAGCTGTGCACATTCGGCGCGTGCGCGAGGCAGATCTGGCCGCGCTGCTCATAGCAGAAGCAGAGGCGATGTGACACGGGGCATAGATTTTGAACTAAAAAGGTCTTGTCTACTTGTGTGTCATATGAATAATATATATGTGCCCCATACATGGAATCAGAGTGCCTGCTGCATGTAGTAAACTGAAAATCCCAACCGCTACATGCAATCGGTTTGTTTCTACCGTTTATTAGTAATGATTTACACAGTTTGTTTACTACTTACTGTTGTGAAATGGAAAATCAATAATCGTTAATCGAGAATCGTTAATAATCGAAAATCGACTGTAATCGAATCGGGACTTCAATAATCGTAATCGAATCGAATCGGGAAATCAGACAGATTAACCACCCCTAGTGGAGTCAGGCTCTGACCAGGGGTTTAGTTACCCTTTAATAAGCTGTTGTCAAACTAGCAATCAAAGACTAACGATTTTGGCCTAGAATCAGATGAATTTTTTAAGGATTCCCAAAATTCTAAATCATAGCTAAAGTCATGCAATGTGCACACAGCTTAACACTCTTAATATGAAACACAAAGAGTTTATAAATCTGTCTCCAGATACCAGTTTATCCATTTATATGATAAACAGATGAGTATTACACGTAATCGATGCTGTGTGTTACATTGTGCCTTGCTCTTCAAACAGACACAAACAAATTAAAACATTAGAATAAAATTGTTTACTTACCTGCTGCACAGTTGAACCAATAGTAAAATGTGAACATTGAAAAAAAATTCAGCCCCCTATTCCTATTGTTTGGATAATTTTTTCTATAACCAGGAACAAACTGTTTGGGGACCTTATCCAACCTATTAATTATTTTTTTATAAGCAAAATACAGGAACAATGGTATCCTTTAAGTGATGGAGTAACTCACCCGCTCTCTCTTTCTTTATCAATTCACCAAGACAATTATTTATGTTGCAGGGGTGTGGACATTCAAATGAACCCCACATCCTGACATCACAATGTGACCTTTTAAAATGAGTAATTACTGCAGTGTGAAATACCTAAATGCTAATTGGACGACAAGGAACTTTTGAGTTCTGTATGTTTATAGTAAAATAACCCCTTGTGTCAAAATATCAACAAAAACGTGATTCCTCAAGACAATCCTTTAAAGGAAATAAATGACCTAAATATTTTCAGCAAGTTCTCCATAGATCTGCCAAAATAAACTGATTAAAAATCAATCAATCTTACATCTAGGTAAATATATATATTTTTTCAAGATGCAAGCACTTTCCCGCTACTGCTAACAAATCGCTAACAAGCCACTCACAGAACATTACATTTAGTGCATTCTACAAACCATCCATTCCATACATCCACTCCAAGATTCTAATGATAATACAGACACAAAACTTTACAAAAGAACAGGGAGACAGAGAACTGGAACCTTACACTGCTCTGCTATCCTCAAATGGAGGCCAACTTCTGCTTGGAGTTGGAAGCTTTCTCTAGCCTTATATCAAAAGTCTAGCACTAAACTGAGCAGGCTGGGGGATGGGGGGGGGGGGGCTGAGAAGGATTGTACCATTATTTTTACTGGGGTATTACTATTAATATTTATATCAACAAAAACTCTTATAAACTTCAAAATGGGGGGAAACAGTGCTGTGCATATAATTACACAAACAAACATTTATAAGCACTTTTTTAATTAGCCTTATAGTTTTTTTTTTCTCATAGATAAACTTTAATGTGGACATGCTTTCAAAGTGTTAAATTAGAAAACACAAAAATAAATGTAGCTAGACTACACAAAATATCAAAAATGAAATTAGTTCTAGGACACAGTAACACTGCAGTGTAGCTCCACCCTCTTGCTACCAAGTAACTCAGCAGAGCAGACAATGGAAAATTACTGGGACAGTTTTGATCATACCATTATAAGGACTAAGAGGGGGAGACAATCTAAATTGTATCGGCAGAGTAGGCCAGACACAAGAAACATCATTTAACAGCAGTCTGCAGTTTTCATTGATTGGCAAGAGTTAAAACCTCCTCCTGTAGTTTAAGCAGAATGTACAACTAATAGCCAAGCAATGATATGACTAAGAAGAGAGTTTGTATGTAATATCTGTCCGTTAAGTGCTTATGTTTGCGTAACATGCTATTGTTGAGTAGGAAAGTGCTTGTGTTCTTGTAATGTACGGTCAGGTGATCAATGTCGTAAAATATTTACCCTCTCAAGGCAGGCGTTGAGCCTGAGAGGGTTAATCAAGTCCTGGGTTTAATTAATTAATGAAGAGATGAAAAATGAAGAGCTGACAATTAAGCCCTATTTTTGTAAATTATTTATTTTTATGCTAGGAAGTAGCATGAAGAGAAAAAGTAGGCAAAGAAACGAGAATCTGATCTCTGTTTTCAGAGGACATAATGCGAGAGGAAAAGAAGCTTCACTAAAACAAATCCAGTAACAAAGAACAAAGTAAAAAAAACTTTAGTGCCAATATCAAAGCACAGATATGAATGTGCATATTGAAAACTGGATTCAAGAGACAAAAGCATAGCCTAGATGTCAAACATCTGTTACGAACATTCACACAATGTCCTATGTGAAAAATATATGGTCAACTAAAAAATGTCAAGTTTGGGACATGACTGTTTTCACAAATAATGACAAGAAGTATGGCAGAAGGGGTGGTAAAAGGGTTTGGCAAAGCCTTTTTGTCACTATTTTGCAATTCCAGTTGATGCCACTGCTGGCACAAAAATGACATGGTGCAGTTGGCAGATTTGTCACTTACCTAGGAGTCCAGTACTGGATTTGTGCTGTCAGTTAAAGACTACAATTTGTGTGCATGTTTGAGTGTGTAGCACATTCACACATACTACATCAAATGCACACAGAAAAAGGCACAGATGAACAAGCAAAATTCCTTCACTATTGTTTTCTTGGAAGGCAGTGTTTGACTGTTGGTAATGTTGTCAGTAATCTTTGCCAGGTTTCATCATGCCACTTTGTAAGCATGGTAGAATTTTTCCACATGAAATGTTCCCTCTTAAATTATGTATCGTTTACAGATTTTTGTAAACACAATAATGGCCACGTAACAAAGGCCATATCAAAGTAAATGCTCATTCTTGCAACAGGTGATAAGCATGCAAGATTGAGGAATAAGGACACTCTTTAAATAAAAAAAATAAAAAATGTATGCTTCTGTCCCGTAATTCATATTTGTGTCCATCCATGTGAGCAACGTAAATTAATTATTGTTATTTTTCCTACTTTTCTTCTGGAATAACTTACTGGATATTAAATTTAGAAACAACTGGTGAGATATGTCTCATGATCATTTTCTCATATGTTTAATATTCATGGAATCTGCCTTTACAATGTTACCATTACCTGACACACAAATCTATCATGCGAATTCTACGGCCTACCTACTGTCTGTTTATATCAAGGTATCGATTTATATGGAGATACCAGTGGCTGGTCAACCAACTGAAGCCAACATTTGGTGTTGAGCCAACTACTATGAGCAGTACATTTAGATGATGCCTGTGTTTTTTTTGTGTTAGAAATAGAGATTGTGTTAGAGATTGTGTTTTTGTGTTAAAGAAATAACAGTCCACCCAAAAAGGAATCATCAGTGATTGATGAAACATCATCATTTAAACCCTGAGTAGGCTAATAATGTAAAATATTTCATTTATGTGTCGCTAATGTGTGGCCACTCTAAATTCACCCTGATCTAAATTCACACTTAGTCATATACAACAATCATGATACAATCAGTCTATATTAAGATAAAAATGGTAAATTATGCCTTTTTGATATGAGACCAAGAACACAGAAAGCTATTTGATTTACAGAGACTTACGGTATAGGCAATCAATGTAATATTCACCTTCTATAGGTAACTCAACACCTTTTAGAAGGTAGACTCACTGAAAAACAGACAATTTTAAATCTCTTTTCTTTGTTGGCATATTGTTGTTAGTCCATGTTTTTCAATTAACTTTTAAACCTAACATTTCTTAAAATAACCAGTCATTACAAAAAAAAATACGGCATTAGGAATCGAAAAATCACTTAAAAAGACATAATAGTTGTATTATTTCAAATATGTACAATTAACAATAGACTTATCACTATCTGTATGGCACAAATAGCTAGTGACCTGATATCGTTGTTCACAGTGCCGCTGTGCATTCAGGAAGTAAAGCTGTGCAACCACAGCCGGTTTCAGCTAGTTCTGTCCTATTCTCTACACTCAGAATACAAGAATCTCTCTTACATCCTTTTTCAATCTTTAAACTAAAACCTTTTTTGAAATATAAAGTCAATAAAATTATTAGTAATTTTGAAAAATCCTAAGTTTATGTAATTGCTTAATGTACAACATATAGAAACAGAAACAGGATTTTTGAGGCACTAAAATTTAGCGAAATGAAATCGTAGTTGTTTACAGTGCCATTGTGTAATCACGAAGTAAACTGGTTTCAGCCAGTTCTGTCCTAGTTTCTTCACTCAGGATATGATAAGATCTCTTACTCCTTCCTTTCATTTTTACATTTTAGAGTTTGCTTTGACAAGAATATCAATACATTTTAGAAAAGTCACATTTTCCTTTGAGATTAAAGTTTGTGCTTTTAAGTCATTACACTATTTATGATATAAAAACATATGGACGCAAACCAAGTAAAACATTCTGATATATATATTATTTTATTGAAAAATTATAGCACAACCAGGACCTGTGATATAACAACACCCATTATCAATGCTTAAAAGGGAAGGGAAGACTGAACAATGTAGACATGGAACCACAAGTTAAACATGTGGTACTTGCCACTTGCACAACTGACACACAGTAATTGCATTTTAATAATGTACACTCAGACCTGTCTGTGAACAAATGTCTGTGACTGTCACACAGCATATAAGTGAAAACATACCAGGAAATATACAGCACAAAAGCACAGTTACCCTGTGGCTAAAGACTAGCACAGTCTTTCCCCTCCCCCACAGTGAATGTCAATGGCTGAGAGGAGAATTACCAACAGAAAGGGTCGTACCATTTAAAAGATCTTTAGGGGTGGAACTGAAAAACATATAATACATTATTGAACTATATAAGAACATATTTTTTCCTTGTCTGGGGAAAAAAAGTTACATTGTCATGCTTTTAAAAACACAAAAGCAACTATTAAAACTGTGAAATAAATAGACAAGCAAGAGAAGCAATACATGACACATGAGATCCACATGATGCGCAAAACATGTTATAGATATTAAATATCAGGAATTTTTAATAGCTGTCCATAACTCAAGTCTTACTTTCTAGTGATGAATCAACAGCTCAACTTCAGCTGTTCAACTATATCTTGATGTTGCTCCACAAGGTGCTTAACTTAAGTGAATGCTCTTTCAATGGACTATTTGAGAATGATGGACATCAACAGATGTTCCAATGAATTTTTCTATGATCTCTTATAATTGATCGGTTTCATTGTAACAAGGTGGATTTACTACCATCTGCTCTAATCCCTGGTAACATAATCCTGCAGGCCATTCTACCATCATTCTTCAAATGTCGATGTGTACTAGTCCACAGAACGTTTATAGCCAAGTAATGTAGCGTTAATAGTGGGACAAAATTTGTCACCAGCTTCCAAATCCAACAGACTACCACTTAGATCAGTGATCCTCAAATCTGGCTCGCGAGATCCAGTTTCCCGAAGAGTTTAGCTCCGACTCTAATTATAATTTCAAATTTTATAATTTTTATAATTCTATAATTTGAGGGGAAGTCGTGGCCTAATGGTTAGAGGGTTGGACTCCCAATCGAAGGGTTGTGGGTTCTAGTCTCGGGCCGGCAGGAATTGTGGGTGGGGGTAGTGCATGTACAGTTCTCTCTCCACCTTCAATACCACAACTTAGGTGCCCTTGAGCAAGGCATCGAACCCCCAACTGCTCCCCGGGCGCCGCAGCATAAATGGCTGCCCACTGCTCCGGGTGTGTGCTCACAGTGTGTGTGTGTGTTCACTGCTCTGTGTGTGTGCATTTCGGATGGGTTAAATGCAGAGCACAAATTCTGAGTATGGGTCACCATACTTGGCTGAATGTCACTTCACTTTCACTTAATTAAAAACACCTTCCTGTGATTTTCTAATGACACTGATTAGCAAACTCATGCGTGTTTTATTAGGGTTAGAGCTAAACTTCGCAGGAAAGTGGATCTCGCGAGCCAGATTTGAGGATCACTGCCTTAGATGATCAAAGAAATGTAAAAAAATAAAAAAACAAATAATTTTTTGAAGCATCTCTTTGAGCTAAGCAAAAGGCAAAACCAGCCAGTTTTTTTTAATGGGAGTCATATTTTTAAAGAAATCTCTTCATGAAGCAGTACAAACACATAGCCTTTTAAGGCATACTTTGTTTCATAACATTGTGCAAACAAGGGCAGTTTATATGTGCACTAAAAATTTTCATCCCTGGCCAATGTCTGCGCAATTTCTCTCCATAAGTTATAAGTGACCCCCTTCATAAAATCTTGTATTTTCAGCTACATGAAATACATTCCTTACAGTTTGGGGCGTCGTTGTTGGGTACAGAATAGTCGGCACGGCCTGGACTTTGAGCAAAATTGTTCTAGCAAAGCCAGCATCATACTGTGATTAGTTCGCAAACAGTCATTTGTGAAATGTTGTGAACACGTGTGTAAAATAACACTGACGTGAATGGGACATTCACAAAAAATAAACTGAATCCATCATTCCTAACATCTGGATCCTTTGGCAGTATATTTTTCCAGAGCCAGGAATGGCATATCTGTGTAGCATTGCAATCTTACTGTAAACAGCTACTTCTTCAGACCCACACACTGCACGTTGACTTAACACCTGGGAGCGTGACAACGATGTGATGATGCAAAATTATAATTATCATAGTTGTCTTGCATTGGAGGCGGTCATATGCAAATGACTGGTGCTAGGTGACATCACCTTGCCCCATAGGATCCATAACGGGCCTTATTTGGAGCTTGATTAAATCAAATGCTTTGTTTATAATGGGGAGGACGTCTTAAGCTATGAAACTTGCAGGAAGTTTTAATAGTACAAAGACTTCTTATATGACAGAAGATCAAGGCAAATTTGGTTTCTCGTGTCATCACCCCTTTAACACAAATGCCGCGTTTCCACCGAAATTACCCGGAACAATTGTATCAGGAACTCTTTCCCCAGGAACTATTTCCCCCACAGACCTGTTGCTTTCTGTGTTTCCAGCGCGGTCTAAAGTACCGTGAAGATTAGGCTAATAGTCTGGTGATGTAGGTCCGTGTTTCTCAATACAAAGTACGCACATTTTGGACTTGCATCCTCTGTAGTTCAGATTTTGCGCATTCGGGAGTGTGATGTCCGCGACAACGCAAATTCTGTAATTCTGCAAACAGCAGCGTACTTGATCAGTCAGCTCGCCATGGCTACGGCAATTTTCCTCACTGTATATTTACAATAAAACGAAATAGGATATCAAATACCACTGCCTTCTTTCGTTTTCATTTAAACATAATAATAGCAGCAGAAATGTACTTAGTTCAGGGAAATGTATATATATATATATATATATATATATATATATATATATATATATATATATATATATATATATACACACAATGAAATTATTGCCTTTACAATTAAATTAAATATTATATCAATTGCCTTTTTATTTTCAATTTAACATATAGATAAATTGAATACAGACCAAAGATCATCTGTTAGATTTACCCAAAACTTAATTGTATTTTATGTTTAACCACTAAAGAGACATCAGAGCCAGCGGCACATATCAAAAGGACTAGCCGAGTAGAGATTGCTCTCGGTGGATACATGAGCACTGAGCTCTCGCTGATCGCGTGGAGCTGACCGTCTCCTGAAATCAGCTAAACACATTTTCAAATAGGTGCTGTCTTTATAAATAAACCACGGATTTGAAGATTCTCGCCTGAAATACTTTTAAAATTACATTTCACGATACAATAACAGTAATATTTAGAAATGATCTGAAATAAATGGTGGTTGAAATCACAATGCTGTGTGAACTCAGCCAGTCAGCATGATTAGCGCCCAAGTCCCCCCCCCAAATTTTTTACTTGGAACTTTATTTAGTTCCTGGTTTCTGTGGTGGAAACATACCTAGTACCAGCCCAAAGTCCCTAGTTCCTGGGTAAAGTTCCAGCAGTGGAAACGCCGCTAAAATGATCTGCATTTAGGGTATCCACTTTTTATCATTTAATGCATTGCTAGTATCATGCTATTCCGCTGACACATTGAAATCACATGACCATGCAAATAATAGTTCATTTTCTCAGTGTCCCTATTATAGGACACCAATTAATCAATAATGGCTTACAAAATTATGGCATTTCTCCAATGACATCAGTGACAAAACTTTTGCAAACAATATAACGTTACATTAAAACTGATATTAGCTGGCCAACTTTTAAAAAATTAAATGAAGTCTATATGTAAAGCCCTTTTATTTTTTGGATTTGTAAATAAGTGATGTTTCCATGTTTGAAAGAAATCACATTGTAGTCATAACACTTTGAAAAACCAACCTTATAAATTCAACATAAATAGCCTAGACAGACGAATTTGTTTATTAAGTTTGTAAAGGAGTTTACACCTGATGTAGCGTGCTTTACCACACAAGTACATTTTAAACATAAACATAGCCCAAATTCAACATAAAATGTAAATAAATAAATCAATAATAACAATAAAATGTATATTAAAGTTACAACTATTCTCATAAAAATAGTATAAACAACTGATTTTACATAAACAAGAGTGAAAACTCACCCAATGTTTTGATCAGTCGGAGAGCCTTAAAACCGGTATCTCCAAAAATACGTTACAACGATGGTCTCCGTTTCGTATTATACAAGTTTGAAAACGCGGATTCTGTTGGTAACGTCTTTATCGTCACGCAACGGAATCGCATACAGTCATACAGACAGACAGCAGCACAAGGTGACTGACTGTAGGCTACAGTGAGAGCGGGCTGACAGCACCTACACAGTACACAGTGTAGTTTGGTTGGTGATTCGCGCTCTCTTCTCCTCTCCAAAGGCACAACAAAAGGGGGAGGAGACATGCATTTCGCGGGACAACTGGAGAATCGAAAATAAAGCACCTCCTACCAGTAATGTGTATTCCATAGACTGTATAAAAGGTGTACTCGCAATGTTTAATCAAAATGTCCGTTAGGAAATTTGACGTAGTTTCTGAAGTCCATCAGCAGTGATTACAGTCAGACTCATTTTCCCACAGGTACAACCGTGTTCTCATTTCTCAGTTGAATATTTATTTTGGGTTTGATATAAGTGAGAGTATATCAGCAAACAGAAGCTAATAATGTATTTACGAAATGATTAACAAATAATTATTTCGCTGTGATTTTTGTATTGACATATAGTTTGTGCCTACCGGGAATCGGTGTAACGTACTGGTTATGATTCATGTTTAGCTAGCTCTGTTTATTCTGCAGCTGTGGCATTGAGGCGCTTCTGTATAGAAGTGCAGGAAATACTAGTCCATTTTTGGGAACAGTTAATGGAAAAGAACGCCATGAGACATCAAATTGCTTTTTTTAATCATTCCCTTTATTTGGTCGAACAGCTAGTTAGTCACGTGACCTGTCAGTGGCGGCTCCTGCCAGTTGAAGATTGAACCCCTACTATAAAACGAAGTCAAGCAATATGAATAAATTGTATAGTAACTGTAACACTGCACGATCTCACTATACAGCTTACATACATACCTTTGTGTATGGTAAACACAGGCAGGGCACAGCTATTTTTATTTTATTTTTTTCAGTTTTCAAAGTTCCCGTACCCGGTCTGAAGTCGTGTGGTGAAAAATGCTCACTGCACAATGTCAGTAGACGGACGAGTTGAAGAGGTTAATCCACATCTCGCTGAACATGTAGCAGCTACAGCCTTACCGGTAAAGAGTAAAGGTGAATCCTTTCATCTGTCGGTGTTAGTAATGCGCGTTTACGTCGCCGTGGTTGTTTTGACGATTAGGACATCCACGACATGCACACTTACGCACCATTTAAAATATATGTAGCAATACCAAAATATAAACAATGTAGAATAGTTTGAATACAGCGTGCGTCTCCCTTTAAACTTCTTCTTCTTGCAGCGTTCATTGGCGGTGGGCAAGCCAACTTTTGGTGCATTAACGCCACCAACTGAACTGGAATGTGGAGTGACAATGAGAAACACATATATATATATATATATATATATATATATATATATATATATATATATATATATATATATATATATATAATGCCACAAATCGAAATAATCCAGAAGAATGTTTCCTGATTTTATATAATTTCCATTTAAAGATTAATGTCCTAATCTTATTCTTGTTAATATTACTTCTTCTCTTCCTTTTAAGTCACTTTCAGTCTTGTTTTTTTTTATCCTACTTTCTTTTGGATTTTATACAGATATCTACCTGTCTTCTCCGTATCCCTTTTATGTTGCCAAAATTTAATTACAGCTTCCTTAAAGGGTTAGTTCACTGAAAATTTTTAATTATGACATTAATGACTCACCCTCATGTTGTTCCAAACCCGTGAGACCTCCGTTCATCTTCGGAACACAGTTTAAGATATTTTAGATTTAGTCCAAAAGCTTTCTGTCCATCCATTGAATATGTACGTACTGTATACTTGCCATGTCCAGAAAGGTAATAAAAACATCTTCAATGTAGTCCATGTGACTAAGAGTGTCAGTAAGAATTTGTTGAAGCATCGAAAACAAATTTTGGTCCAAAAATAACAAAAATGACGACTTCATCCAGCATTGTCTTCTCTTCCCGGGTCTGTTGTGAGTGCGTTTACAACACTGCAGTGATGCTGCTGACACTTTATCTTTGTTATTGGGTACACCAGAAAACACGTCAGCAGTGCAAAAGCCGTCATTTTTGTTATTTTTGGACCAAAATGTATATTCAATGCTTCAACAAATTCGAACTGACCCTCTGATGTCACATGGACTACTTTGAAGATGTTTTTATTACCTTTCTGGACATGGACAGTATACCGTACACACACTTTCAATGGAGGAATCAGAAAGCTCTCAGACTAAATCTAAAATATCTTAAAGGTCCCGTTCTTCGTGATGCCATGTTTTAAATTTTAGTTAGTGTGTAATGTTGTTGTTAGAGTATAAATAATATCTGTAAAATTATAAAGCTCAAAGTTCAATGCCAAGTGAGATATTTTATTTAACAGAATTCGCCTACATTGAACGACCGGTTTGGACTACATCCCTCTAGTTCCTGCAGTAATGACATCACTTAAACAGTTTTTTTGACTAACCTCCACCCACATGAATACACAAACAAGGGAGTGTGGTCTTGGTGCGCTCTGACGGAGAAGAGGAAGAGTTTTTGTGTTTGTCGCCATGTCGTCGAAACGCTGTTATTTTCATCTCGGAATCTAATCACGTTTGTTTGGGCTTCCCAGGGACGCTTTACTTAGAGAATGGTTACAATTTATGTTTAACTCAGTTCCCGAAAATTATAATCCACATGTAAAACTATGTGCAGCACATTTTGCTGAGGACAGTTTCCTCAATCTCAACCAGTTTAATGCCGGTTTCGCACAAAGATTATTCTTGAAAGATGGAGCAGTTCCCTCTTTGTCTGGAGAAGGCGTTGTTTATGGACCACAACCGATAAGTGTATTTTATTATTTAAGTTGGTGCATTTAACGGTTTCCGTAACTTATTACGCAACGCTGTTTAGCTTTGTTAACTAGATGTTAGGGCTGTGCAAAAAAAATCTAATGCGATTTTCATGCACATCTCATCAGTAAAATGTTCCTGTGATTATAAGTACATCTCCAGCAGTTTTCAAAACAAATCCTGCCCACTTGCTTCTCAAAACTAGCCCAATCGCGTTACCAGGAGGGCATAGTGCTCTAAGCTGGTGTCGAATCACAACACAGGAACCGCTGGTACAATCAGAACTCGTTACGTGTTTCTGAAGGAGGGACTTCATAGTACAAGAAAGTCATCAGCCCGTTTTTATGAAAGTGAAAACAGCGGTATACAGATAGGTGAATTGTGTGAAAAATACTGTGGTTTTTTTTAGACACGAAACATGAACACGTTATATTGCACACTGTAAACACAATCAAAGTTAAAAAAAAAGCATGAAAAACGGGACCTTTAAACTTTGTTCCAAAGATGAGGGTGAGTCATTAATGTCATAATTTTCATTTTTGGGTGAACTAACCCTTTAAAGGGGGAGAAGGAGACCCTGACAAAGAGGTAGTAAGACTTATGTGAGGGGGATAGGAGCTTTGACATGTGGGAGGACTTTTGTCTGCTCATATGCCGGCTTATATAGTTTTTCATATCGCATTTTTTTTTTTTCTGTCTAAAAATGGACAGAAAGGGCACACACCCTATACATTTTATATGTAGTCAAAATGAATAATCTATTTTAAATTGATTTACATAAACATGTTTTTCTTTGGGGGGGGGGGGGGGGGGGGCAAACCCAGGGAAAACTGCGATCGCTGATACAAAGTAGTCTTTGTTCTCGTGAAGCTCAGCCATTTTGTTGTTGACCTGTGGATTTCTCTATGAAATGTCTACTAACTGCAGTACCGCCTGCGAGCTGTTGGGGAGCTCACAAAGATGACAGAGACGTTTTATGCCACCATATTGAATAAGCTTCACTGGAGAAGGTCTATATTTGTGTACACAACTGAATCTTAATTAAGCATGGAAACGGAAATACTAAAGAGGCTATATTAAGACCTAATTAACTGAAAAACATAGTTCTCCCCCTCCACTTAAAGCTCTAAGCCGTGTCAGTTGGATTCCACTGGATAGCTAACTTAGATTTAAGTTTCAGAGTAAAATGTGGTCTGAAAATACGTGGTGTATTTTCAGACCACATTTTACTCTGTAACTTAAATTACACTACCTACCCAACACTCAGTAAAAAGTACTTCTCTCAGATCAGCATTTTGCTCCGCCTCCTTTTCAAAGCCAGCCACACAAAGACCCTGAAACGACAAAGACGACGATGTTGCAGTATCGTATAAAGCCACGATAAATCATGTTGTCTAAATGAGAACCGACTTCAAATCAGTAATCTTAGAGTACCACAGTATGTTAAAATGTCACCGTGTTCTGCATTTTACACAGAACACACTCAAAGACAAATAGCTCTGGTACAAGATAAACGTGCGTGTGTGGGCTGGGGGGCTAAATATACCGTGACCACACTTATAAAATGGTTTTCATCAAGTCAACGCCAAGTTACAGCGTTTGAAACAGGGTGGCAGGCACGAGACATATATGACGTACGAGAATTCGGATGTACTAATAGAACGCAGTGTGAACCGAATAGAGTGGACTGCTGTGCTGTCACTGTGGCGATTCAGAATCGCGCCACTCACTGGACTCTGTGAATACTGACTCTTAGTCTTTAGTCATACAGCTCTCTCTACAGGCAAAATGTGGGAAATGTCGAGATGACGGTCTCCGTTTCTGCATTATACAATTCAAACTGAAAATCACTGACATGAACTAAACTGAAAAGACAACAGGTAAACTGTGTTGTGTTTGGAAACTGAAAAAGGTCAAGGCAATTATTGCAAACATGTTTATTAAATGAAAACATAAGTATCATAATAAATAAAACATACATACAATACAAATAATGTTTCATAATTATTGTTCAAAGGTGTTTCATTATTCCACACCAGCATTAATTAAATGTGATATGAAAAAGATGAGCTGATTTAGGACCAGTATGTATCTGTAGACTTCCTACATATGTAATGTTCTGTGAAGTGATGTCGTGAGATATATACACACACACACGATTGGACATATTGGCACACATGGGAATTAAAAGAAAAATTCCATCACATATGAAGACAGAAATCACTATTACCATATGCAAAACTTTGAGAAAGCTTTGTAATTTTTATACTCATGCACACAAACATGGGGTGTCCATACAAATGTGCTTGAAGAAAATCCTCAAAACTACAACTCTTGATTTGTTAAAGGCACTGATCATTTTAATCAGTGTTCTTTCAGTTTCCACCTGAAGTTAAATGGGCTGCTGGAAAGTCATTTAAACACATTAGCCACTGTAAATCTTGGCACACATTTAAACTGTTGTACCTGTTTGGAATGATCTGTAGGAATATGCCTCAGTGGTCACTTCAGAGTCCTCTGAGACTTATTTTGGCAGAGACACAGCAATGGTAACAAGTTAGTACTAGTGAATCTAACATACTTAAAGAAACACAGCTGTACTCTTATAGGGCCAAAGAAATTAAATACTTATTAAAACACCTGCATGTTAAAATTTAGTAGGCTTACACATAACTTGAGTATGTTTAATTGGCAAAGGTACTAAAAGTGTGCTAAATGTTTTAAATAAATAAGGCCCATTGAGCCGCAGACTGCAGTGGCTGTGCTATCACCCTTCTAACAATATAAAACTGCTCAAATTTGACTAACAGAGGTTCCAGTAAAGGACAGAGAAAATTATATGCCAACACTGGGCAATTTTTTAATTCCAAATGCTATAGCTATATAACATCTATTTACCATCATATTAGACCTGAACAAGATTATCACAAGCAAACTCACTCACCAAAGTGAGCAACTGGGGAAGGCTTTTTCTAATTTTCAAAAAGGTTGTGCAACAAGAGATGATGACAAGTTCCACACAGAGTTTAAAGGAGTAAAAAGACAAAACCTCCATAGCGATAAAATCTGAGCATGCACAGCTGAATTGTGATGAAAAGATGAATCTTCGTTTTCTCTCGCATCCTTACTATGCTGCTCATTTCTTTCCTCACAGGTTACTTTCTTGTGTGTCTTGGCCAGAGGAGGAGATGGGATGTAGACCTCCATTATCGTTGAGCCTCTTGGCACGGTACGTCTCGTAGTGGATGTTATGAGTGACCTCCTTCAGGTCCTGGAGGTGAGACCTGTGTATATTATAACAATATTGTTTGTGTTTAGTCACTGTTATTTTTATCTTATTTTATTTTTATTTCATAAAGCCTGCAAATTATATAAAATGTTTTTTTATTATTATTATCAATATTAAGAGAGCATAAACATTGATAAATAAAGAAATAAATAAAAACAAATGACTGTTTAAACATTTGGAGACAGTAAGATCTCTGTTTTTGAAAGAAATCTCTCATGCTCATTAAGGGTGCATTTTGCTTGTTCCGAAATACAGTAAGAACTGTAATTTTGTGGAATATTATTACAACTGTTTTTGTTTTAATACATTTTAAGATTAACTTTATTCCTGTGATGCAATGCTGAGTTTTCAGTATCATTACTCCAGTCTTCAGTGTCACACGATCCTTCAGAAATCATTCTAATATTATCATTTGATGCTTAAGAAACATTAATTTTTTTTATTATCGATGTTAAAAATGGTTACACTGTTTAGTATTTTTTGTTGAAAACATGTATTCAGGATGAATAACAAGAACAGCATTTATTTTAAATAGAATTTTTTTTGTAGCATTATGTTTTAATTGTCATTTTCCTTGCTGAATAAACTCTTTAAAAAAAGTCTTACTGACACCAAACTTTTGAACAGTAGTGAATACAATAATATTAAGATTAGTATTTCAAATAAGGTTTCATACATCACCTAATCATGAAATCACGAAGTAAGGAGAATTCGCAGTGATTTGGGTTTTCAACTATACAGATTAAACAAAAAAAAAGTGATTCATCAGAAAATATGTATCAACACAATACACTGTACAAATACACAAGTTTTACTGTAAAATAGCTTATTCTTTATACACAGTATCATAAAAAGATACTTTCAAATTGACATTGTCTTGTTTGATCAAGTTAAATTGTTAAAACTGCTCTACGTACATACTGACAGGGTGGAAAACATACAAGTTACATTTTGAGATTTCATTCATAAAAAATGTCAAAATGTGACAAATAGCTCCTGAGAAAACTGGAGAACGTCATCTGATTGAATAAGTGAGTAAAGATCATTAGGTTCACATTTTTGTAGTCATATTTCATATTTTGTGCAAATATAAACCTATAATCCTATTAGAAGCTATTTCAGTCCATGTTTTAAATGCAACATTAGATGATTTTCTGCAAAACAAAAAATGCATTCAATATAGAAAATTACCCAAATATTATAGGTTTGTTTGCCAGCTGTGGGAAGTTTATAATTAATTAATTATAACAAAAAAAAATTTGATAGAAATCTGCATTAAAAGTTTGAAGTAGCACAGCAAACACAGCCTACTCACCCTCCACCACTCCCCAGGGTGTCTTCCTGCCCAAAATTCGTTTGCCACTGGCCTGGTACTCTTTATCACTTCCTACCACAGCAAAGGGCATTGCCTCCTGTAATGCACAGATTTAATGAGGCAAACATAATATGAAACCAAAGACCAACAGATGAGGGATGAAAGATGAGATAAGAGAGATGTAAAGAAAAAGAAAAGCATGCAATATGTGAGAAGCTCCCCTTACCCTGATCTTATCATTATCACTCTTATCCTCCATGTCTTCATCAAACTCCTTCTGTGGATAACACTCAATCCCACATGCTTCCAGCTCCTTCCTCACCTAGAGAAATTATATTAAACTGTAATTAATCAGCGTAAACTGAGTAAAAATCAGAGTAAACTGACTTGATTTTGAATCTGTCTTTTAGTCTAACCCTCTGTTTAAATTCAGTTTTCTCATCAAGAGTGAGTGTGTCCGACTTGGCAATGACAGGAATGATGTTGACCACACGACTCAGATGTTTCATGAACTCAATATCCAACTGGCGAAGCCTGTGAAAGGGCAAAGAGATGTAATTAATAGACAGATAGAATCAGATTTTATTACAGGGCCACTGGCCTTTCTGAGGTTCACAGTTTGACTAATAAAGCTCAGTGAAGCATTACAGCTGATTGAATACTCACACACGTCTTAAATCAACACAGTGACTTACACAGATGGAATACACTACACAAGTTTTGCCCAGATTTTTGCTCCAATTTTCAATCTGGACAAGTTGATGCAAATTGTTGAACGTCAGAGCCAGTCGGCAAATTTGAGATGACCGTTTCTACAGAAGATCACAGACTTAAATTTTTAACAAAAGACTATGATTCTATGCAGTCCAAAGATATCACATGTTTGATATTTTGAGCCAATTTCTGAATACATTTTGTTTTAATTTGTCATGCGTCTGTGTGTTCGGAATGACCTCAAAGTCTGCTAGTGTGTGATCCTCAGATGATGAATTGTTCCTCTGTAAGCATTTACAACGCTGACAAGTTTTAAAAACTATTCAGATTTCAAAAGTTGTGTAGTGTATTCTAGATTTTGATTAATGAAGCTGCAACTGCAAGCATATTTCAACTACTGGCAAATAATACAAATAAATCTCAAAGATATTAATACTCCAGAGAAGCACATAGAAATCCGTTATCTTATTGGAGTTTTCGACAGAGACCAATCTGGTTAATTTCAATTAATAATATGGCAACAAAATGTGAGCTGATTCTGTATGATATTAGCTGTGGCTGATCATATGCTATGCTGTCATATATGATGAAAAGATAAACTTCAATACATACTGATGGAAACCGGTACATGGTATATGAGCTAAAGTAAAATATTCCTATGTAATTCAAACTCACGAGTGTCCAGTTGGAGATATGAAGTACAAGCAGCAGTGTACTCTGGTATCAGGGATGCGTTTCTTGCGTGCAATGTTGACTTCTTCCTTCAAAAATTTCTCGTATTGTTCATTGATGTATTTGGATATGGGCTCCCAACTTGGAACACAAAGGGGAAAAAAAATCAACAACAGACTAGACCAAACAGTTTGTAGTTCATACAAAGTTTGAAACCGCTTGAAGTAAACGTTCCAGAAAAGTAGTTAATTTCTAATGTTCAGTCCGTCTTGGTCAGACACAACACAAACATACTGGAGAGTTACTTTTTAATTGAAGTTGTAATTCTACTTGAAACTAATCGACACTGACACTGTTATTTCATGTTTAATATGATAAAGCCGCTTGCTTAAAGCAATCTATTGTGTGAAGTTCTACATCAATAAACATGACTTAACCAGAGTGCTGAATTATAGAGCTATTAAACATATCCACATCACAGCATGCAGCACATATTTATTTTTTCATCTGAATAACTCTTTCAACAGCATGGGTGGCGTTGAGATATTTGCAAACAGTATACCACTGCTCACATATTTCAAACTTCTTTTTACCCCAAGAAAATGTTTTTAAATATATTTAGATTCTAAGCTTTGGTTCTGTATGAATATAAAGCTGCATATAGACAATATCAACACCCAAAAGCCAATGCAGCACTATTTTCTCCAAGGCATTTGAATGACAAAGAAAAACACTATGTGTCCTTTTAACTGAGATACTTGGATATGATCACTTAGGGCATGCTGCCAAAACACACTCACTTTTGGCATCCCTACCAGCAATCGGGTCTGTGCAAATTAAGTGCAAATCTGGAACTGGAAGTCAAAACACTGCACCTCACACTTGGAACATTTTTGTTCAGTTTTTGAAGCTAGTTAGTAGCAGCCAAAATTAGGCACACAACTGACCCCATTTATTTTATCTGACACAAATGCATGTCCTCAGTTTCCTAGATGCAGTGATGCAGGATGCTGGCATTTTGGATCATATGCAACAACTGCATTTGTTAAAAATAGCTACCTGTCCTGTGGCTTTAACAGAGAAATCACAAAAAACATAGTACTCACCAATTTTCATTGTTGATTTGGTCCCCAAAACCTGGTGTGTCGATGACTGTTAACTTCATCTTCACCCCTCCTTCCTCAATCACTGCAAAATCAATATTGATCAAGCTACAAATGCAGTAATGCAGCCAGTGATTGTTCCTGTGACAGGAAAGTAAGAAAGACATACGAAATATGCAGAGCAGTGGTACCCAGGACTGAAATATAGAAATACTGTTATAACACAAATTACGATATTTTTAATATTTTTTAATGAAACCTTAAAGGTTTCTGTCCCACAACTAAAATTCCAGGTAAACATAACTTAGAAGATCCAAAAAGGTCATAAAGGCATCGTAAAATGAATTCATTTGAATCAAGCTGTAATAATGCAAGTCTGCTGTCCCCGTCAAGTTCGCCATTTGCAGAGGTTAAAATTGATGAGTTACAACTTCTCATCACCCACAGTAAGAGACCTTTGGATTGCAATGTCATGGTTTTCACAGAAACATGGCTACACAGCAACGTAACCAATAATGCTATTGAGCTAGCCGGACGATACACGCTCCGGGCAGATAGGACAGAAGATGACTCCAGCAAGACAAGGGGTGGCAGATTGTGCATTTATGTTAACAAAGCTTGGTGTATGAACACTGTCATTGTTGGGAAGCACTGCTCAGCTAACCTAGAGTTTCTCATGGTTAAGTGTAGAGTAGAACTTTTTATATGTCGCGGGAGTTCACTTCCACCATTATAACTGCAGTCTATATTCCACCAGATGCTTATGCCAAGCTTGCATTAGTAAACAACAGACTGCTCACCCGGAGGCTGCTTTTATTATCAGGGATTTTAATCACTTAAACTTAAAGACTGTGCTCCCCAAATTCCATCAACATGTTTTCTGCCACACTAGAAGAGAGAATACTTTGGATCATGTTTACACAAACATTGATGGAGCTTACATCACAACCACCCTACCCCACCTTGGACAGTCTGATCACCTTTCTTTGTTACTTACTCGGGCCAGTAGCACCGAGGACAGAATAGCGCAGGGTTTCCACAGTGTCACTAAAACACGCCCTTTACACGACTCTCAGAACAACGTCATGCACCTCATGAATTTCACCAACAAAGAGAAGTTATCAGAAAACTAAGAAATAAGTCACTGGAACATAAAACGATCAAGCGATCGCAAAACAAATTTGCATGCTTTGTTAAATATTAAAATTCAAAAGCATCGATGTTTTACTGTAGAATAAGTTATACATTGATCATATTGATTCAATTTATCAGGACTCAAAATTACTCACACATAAATACACTTATTTCTATTTGTTTTTTTTGTACGCTTATGAAAATACCCTGCTTATTCAGTCGAATCTGTTTCTGTTTATTTGTAGCCAGTAACCGTCACATTTAGAATGAATGATAATATCTCTTTAAAAGCTCCCGAACAAAAACATTATTATATTTTTTTATGATAGGCATAGGCAACGTGAGCTAAACTCTCGAGACGAAGCTTGTGATAGATAATATAAGTTAGTAAAGAAATACACGATTGTGATAGAGAATAAGAAGCTGATGATTTCTTCAAGCGGTCATATTTACCATGTTTACTATGGTAATGTTAATGCCCAGCGTGCACAGTCTTTTGCATCATTTATAAATATTTCTGCCTTGTTTAGTGATTATAATCCACATCGGATCAAGTTATTTCAAACACTTGCTGCTAACAAGAGTGAGTTTTGAGCTCAACTTATTTTAAAAAGTCTTTAATACCAGTTTTAAAGATGTTATCTTTCTGAAATGATCTGCGCATACGCTCTCCAGACACGGAGAAACTCTGCCTTTGTTCATAAATAACCCCTCCTCTAGCCCCAGCTGGCCCGCTTTGGCCCAAGGTTTTCGTCGGTCCAAAAAACCCTGGCCATTGGCCCCGATGAAGCCCCGCCGAGGCACGATCAAGCCCCGGAAGTGACAGTAAGCTTGACTGGCCCTGGCACACACTAGCACGCCCGGTTTAAGCTAGCCAGTGGAAACACGGCTAGTGAGGACCATCAAAGTGTGGCCATCAGGAGCAGACACTTTAGTTCAGGACAGGTTTCAATACACAGACTGGAGTATGTGTGCTTCTCAGGCTGCCTGTGGCTCTCACACGGACATTGATATCTATACCTCCCCTGTACTGGATTACATCAACAACACCATTGACAGTGTTACAACAACTCATATGTAAGGATGTTTTTTGTTGACTTTAGCTCAGCATTTAACACCATCATTCCGTCCAAGTAGACCACAAAACTTGGAGACCTGGACATCAACACCTCACTCTGCAACTGGATTATGGACTTTCTGACCAACAGACCTAAGCATATTAGGCCAGGCCACACCTGCTCCACCACCATCACACTCACACTGGAGTACCACAGGGCTGTGTGCTGAGCCCATTCCTCTACTTTCTCTAAACCCACAATTACAAACCTGTGCATGGATCCAACCCCATTATTAAGTTTGCAGATGACACCACCGTGATTGACCTCATCAGAGACAACAATGATACTGCCTACAGGGAGGAGGTTTAGCACCTGGCCACATGGTGTGCTGACAACAACCTGCCTCTCAACACCAGTAAGACAAAGGAGCTCTTTGTGGACTTCAAGAAGAAGAAAGGAAGCATGCATGACCCAATCCACATTAACGGGATGGTTGTTAAATGTGTCTCCAGCTTTATAAATGAAGTATAAATTAAAACTGAAATATAGCCTATGGCGTAAAGGCTATGGCATAGGTTCGACACAGCCTTAAGTAGGTTAAGTGCAAATCACCTGCGTCTGCTAGCAGTAATTGGTATGGAGAGACTGATTAAACAGGAATCTAGAGGAGGGAAACTGACTGAGGACCCATGTGTATGTGTGTCAAATCAAGTCCATGGATTTATTTATTTTAGGGATGAATTTATTTGAAGCACAGTGGGTGTGACTTTGTTTCGGAACATCCAATAAAGTTCACGAGGCTCAGTAAAGACGACCCTGACGTTATATGTTTTTTTTGTTTTTTTTTTAAGTCAGACATGTTATACACAATATCATGATGATTTAAAACATTTCCCACCTGACAGCTATTTTACACCTACATTTCAAACACTATAAGAACAATATCTCACAAAGTCAACAAGAAATACACATTTGTTTTTTTCTGGACACCATTTGGACACATATGATATAATTTAGTTTGCCAGCTATTCACAAACCAATACGGGATTCACCAACAGCTCCTAACTTGGCATGGGAACAACACATGCCACTCTAGACACATCTTACTCAAAAGCACATTTTTATGCTTTATGCCACTGTGCTACAGGCCCTGGTGTGTCGATTACATCAGCAGACACTAAATGAGTCTTTCTTAATTAGACCATGAATGTCTATTTCTGTCGAGTGAAAGGTCTGTCCTTTGGCAACCAGTGCTTAAAATGTTTCCTTGAACAAGCAACATATGCTGTTATGAATCCTTGACAAAATGAGAAACAGTTAAATGTTTAGAAATCACATAATCAGTATGCTCTTACCATGAGATACAGATTTAATCTCAACAGTCTTTGGGAACTTCTCATCACGACTCCAGCTTGTGCTCCTCCGGCTCACCTGTGACTTAAAGAGAGTATTCACTAAAGTAGACTTCCCAAGACCACTCTGACCTGGAGAGAGAGATAGAGAAAGAGAGAGAAAGGGGAAATGGTAAGAAAGTGAAAAATAGTGAAAAGTAAATCTGAACAAACTACTCTCCCACTCACCAACAACCATGATGTTGAAGTCAAAGCCTGTCTTCATGGTTTTCTTCCGCATCTGCTCGATGATGGTGTCTATTCCGATGTATCCAAGCAATGCAGATCCTCGACCTGACCCTTGACCTTCACCCCCCATTCCTTGGGGTGAAGGAACACTATTAGGCGGGGCCACATGAAATGGCTTAGCTGGGACGGCAGGTTTGGGTCTCACTTCAGGGGGCACAATATCTGACATGTCTGTGTGAAAGAATGAATCAAACAATCAATACATTTAATCAGGCAAAATGTTTTTTTTTCACTATCAATGCCACACTGTGCCACCATTTAATCTAGCAGTAGATGTATGTGATCATATATTTAAGGTGCTGCAAATTATAATTTTTTAACTTTATTTGTGTTATTTATTTTTTTTGAAGGTAGTATTTTACAACTTTAAATATTCTGAACATTGAACTTTTAGATGAAAATAATGTAAAGCAAAATATGATTTAAAATTATTTATATTATTATGATACAAATTTTATTTGAATGTAATCTGTATATAACTACATTCAAATATTCTGAATATGAAACTTTAAAATGCAAATCGTATGCATAAAAATACAATCTACAATAATTGTGTTTATATGAATATTAGTTATGATAATATCATTTTAAATATAAGTTCTATAAACTACATTCACATATTATAAATATGAAGCTCAGCAAACAATATGCAGCAAAATTATACTTTTTTTGTTTATATTAATATTTGTTATAATATTTATGTGAAATGGAATTTCTAATTTAATCTCTAATAGGACAACATAACTAATGTGGATCACTTTTTATTTGGTGTTGTGAAGCCGCATATCTATGAATTTGTTACATATGTTGTTATTTATTTTCAAATTACACTGCACAGCAGAAATATTACAATACAGAAATATTAGTTGTACCTACACTTGACAAAAAGTCAATGGCTACCGTCAACTGTTTGTTTACCAAAAATTCTTCAAAATATCTTCTTTTGTGTTTGGCACAAGAAATAAATGCATAAATGTTTGGAAGTAGATGGTGAGTAAATGATGATGACATAATTGTCTAATTTGAATGAATTATCCTTTTAAGACACATTTTTGACTAAAGGACAACATAAGTTACTCTCATCTACTCTGTTTTGCATGTACAATATGTAGTTGTTTAGAAACAATAGGATTAGCTGAGGGAAACCACAAAAAGTATACATCACTGAATAATTTTTATGACAAAACCTTTGTATGCTATTGTGATCTAGTGCTTTTATTTCCCAGCCTAGTCCACTTTAAATGCTACCCTGAGTTGTCGGCCTATATTAAGACCATATGCCACCCAAAATCATGAACAAATAATGAATTATTACAGAGGCAATTCAACAAATCTCTTTATCGGCTTAATCACCCACGGCTGGACCTTTCTCACGCACCAAAACGCTCTTTAAACATCAACACATAACTTGAGAGGTTTCCTTCAGAGCGACAATGATGTGCGTCTTTCAGTAGAGAATAATATTAGTATGAAAGGCATTTTAAACGCTACTAACGGTTTAAACGACGGGAAGCCAAACATAAACACGTTACCCAGCGTGTTTCTTCCATCATGTTTTTTACCTCAAAAGGATTCGTATAATAATCAGAGGGAAACACTATTCCCACTTACCGATCCGTGTTTTTGTATCGATCCAAGGATGTATATTTTTCGTCCTTTTTCTGCTCTCGCTGTTTTTCGGTCTATTGAAGTATAAGTAGGCTAAGGCAGGAGTTGGACAGACGTTAGGGAATGATCATGTGTTCAGGTACCTCTCTCCTCGCTCCCTCTTTCTTTCACCCCGTCTCTCGCCTTTCTATTCGCAGCTCGATGCACCTCATTCCTTCCTCCACCACCCTTTTTTTTGTTACCAAGGAAACTAAAGGGAGACTGGGTGATGCAGTGCGCATGCTCAGTGCACGGGGTCGAGCTGAAATTAGGGATTCGGGTCGCTATGTGACTTTTTATATTTTTGCGGCACTCTGCTATTTTAATCGTAGCCGTTTGTCTATGTTTGCTTAAGTAATCTACATTTGTAAAGATATTTATATTAAATTTTACAATGCATGTTGTATCAAGCAGAATAATTAGACTACTAACGTGGCTAATTATTAAAAACAGGACTGGTGAATAGTGTAAAGCAACGTGGTAGCCTATACAATGACTTTCCTTAAGGAAAACATTTGTTTGATTGTTTTTCGGTTAGAAAATATATGATAATCAAAAGAATATTCTTTCTTAAAATCAAAATAATTAATAATGATAATAATGGGTATCAACTAACATCTACTCCCTTCTGCTGACGTCATAGAGTCCTCTTATTTTCCAACCACCTTGTTCCATCCAACATTTTGTCCTCATTGAATATCCTGAAATACATCATGTTATGAAAATAAAGTCGGTTTTATAAAAACTTAAACTCACAATACCACATAAGTGTACAAAACAAAAGATTAATTTTGATTAATTAAATAAAACTACTCACATTTCAGACTGCGCCTGCCTGTCTCATGGACTCTGTTCACATGCGAAGTGTTTGTGGTGTATTCAGTGTCCACTAAAGTGCCGTTGAGCCTCAGTGTGTCTTTTACCTCATAACTGGGTTATCTCACTGTGTTTAGACAGGCCTGTGCTTGATGATAAGACGGAGTCCCTATTTTGCACACTACTGTATACCATTTACAGTTTGTCCGTCGTCATAGCTTATATTCTTCAAACACTCATTTTAGGGTTTCTATGGTTCAGATCTACATATTGAGTATTAAAAAAAAACTGATCTACCATAGGCCTTTTTGACTTATTTATTTTTATTTGGTGATATATATTTATATGGCATTGTCCCTTTTGGATGCTGACATTACATGAATCAACAGTGTTTTTGCCACATGATCCTTAAGAGCTGACTGTAGAGATCATTAATGTTGTATGAATTCATATTAGAGTTGAAGGCTAGTAGCAGATGAAATTTTCCTGATGAAAATGTAAGGGCTCGCTCATGCCAGGTCAGTGTGATTCAGTTACAAAGGTGTGTCTGAGTGGTTTTAGCATGTGGTTATGCAACTGCTAAGTTGTTCTTGGTGATTTTTAGCACATTGCTCTGGGGCTCATAAAGTGTTTTGAGTGATTTATTTTGCAAATTTCTATGCACATGTTGTAGTGTCCTGAATAATTTTTTTTAGCATGTTGAGAGTATTTGCTAAAGTGCTCCCTGTTAGTTTTAGCACATTTCTTATGTGGTTACAAGATTCTAAGTGCACATTGATAGTTGCTAAAGTGTTATGAGTGATTTTTAGCCTGTTGCTAAAGTATTTAGTGTGATTTTTAGCACATTGCTATTCAGTTTCAATAGATGTTTGGTGCATTTTTTTTTTTACGTTGCAGTGCCGTTTCTAAGGTGTTCTAGGTGATTTTTACCATTTTGTTATATGCTTACAGTGACGCTTTGATTTAACCACATGATTTGAGGTATCAAAATAAAGTATCATATTGTGCACTTAAGTAAAAATTTTAATAGGCTTAAGGGCTGGTTCAAATTTCTAACCCTAAACATCAAAATACTAACCGTGCTTTTTGCCCAAATGTTCACCACTATTGACAAGTTAATGTCTTCCTCCCTGATACATGATACTTTACATGCCTAGGCTGTTTATATACAAAATGTAAATAATGCTGCTATGTATATACAGTACGTGCTATTTGGGATTCTCATGTCTTTAAGCAGCTTTATATACAATCCTTTTAATGCAATTCCAGTAACTCACCTGTAGACATGAATTCTTCAGGACAGGACTCTAAGTCTGCTCCACTCCTCATGTCTGCGACTACAGATGGCTGTAATGGTGGGGGGTCTTCTTGGTCTGTTAACCACGAGGAGTTTATGTCTTGAAATCTCTCACAGTCTGTAGAATGAAGTGTGTGTTTGAACTCTTGTTGTTGATCTAGAGTGAATGGACACTGCGGTATCCATCCAGTGATGGAACATTTCAGCATTTCAGAGTTTGTGTGTGTGTTTGGGCTGTCCGAGAGGTCCGGGTGAACAGCTGCATCGCATTTCTCTCCAACAAATTTAGTTGGACAACTAGTCACACACTTTTTGTATAACCGCGAGCCTCTGTATCTTCTTGCAAATCTGTTATCTTGATGCAAGGTTGCTTCGCTTGAAGAGGATTTAGAAGAATCTGAATCCGAAAAGCTGCATCTACTTTGGGATGAATTGCTGCCATTCCTTCTTGTGTTCCCTGTTTGGTTGGAGGAAGATCTTCTCCATGCCTGAGGAGTTTTGAAGTATGTAGGTCTACTGTCAGATGTTCGTTTGATCACAGGTCTACAGATTCGGCTCAGCTGACCGCATTCAGTGGATGATCTGTGACTCTTCGAAGGGAACTGGAAGCAGCTCATCCGGCTGCACTGATCTGATGTTTTACTGTAGCGGGATGTTATGATAGCACTGTCTGTTTCAGAAGCTGCAGACTGAGGCCTGATGTTTGGTTTAGACTCTTGGTTGACATTAGCACTGGTTTGATTCTGATCGGAAGAGTTCATCATCATATTACTTTCATGAGAACGATCATTGGTTGCATTACAGTCACCTGAAGCTCTGTCTTGAAGCTCTGAGTTGGATAAAACCAGTACACTGTATTCCTTTGGAGAACTTACATTGTCCAGTTTTTTTAAAATATCCCTTTGGCCTTTGATGCTTTTAGGTGATGAGATTGGATTTGTAAGTGCTGACTGTGTGGAAAGTTGTGTATTTCCTTCAGATGAAACTTGTGGGTGGTTTTGAGGTTCCCCAAAGCTCCTCTCACCCATCATGGTGGGTCTTATTATCTGCTTGGCTGCCCCTAACATTATCTTTGAACGAGCAGGCTGTTTTAACTTCTCCGAAACAGCAGGATGTCCATCGCTTTGAATTTTTGGGTTGTTCCCTTCACTGCCTTTCTTAATCTTATCCAGATTAGAAATCTGGGCACCAGAGTTTATAATCCTCCCTGTCTTAATCAAACCAAGCCTGATTCGTACTAGAGTAGGGTCTTGGGATTGGCGCTTCTTTTGATAGCTAGCTAAATTTTGTGGTCTGAATGCACTTTTTTCAACATGTCTGAGGTTTTTAGGGCTTAAGCTTTCAAACATTAAAGGCTTGGTAACTCCCTTGCAACAGATGTTTGAATTTTGCTTTAGTTTATCCTGTTGTGGAGGTCTGAATGGTTCTTGTTGAAGGCCAGTTTGCTTTTTTTGACCCCTCCTGTTGGATATGGGTATTGGTTTTACGGTTCTTTCAGTGAATAAAATGGGCATATTTATAGACATTTTGTTTTCTACTGGCCTTGCTTTATCATGCATATCAGCAGAATGTAATGGTTTGTTTTTGGCAGTTGGTAGTAATCCAGTTGTTGTGTCTAATTGAGAAGTAGTCTTGACAGACTTGACTGACAGCTGTGGTGAATTTAGGGATGTATCCACAGTGTTGATGATGCTGTAGAACACGGAACAGTAAAAATGGACAAGGTAACATTAATTATGTGAATAAACTACAGTTTTTTATAATCAAAATTTTCAACAGAGTAAAATATTGTAAAAGTAAAGACATTTGCAATATGTAATATTAGGAAATGACACATGATAATGTAATATATTGGGAGAGGTTTTTTTTTAACTGGCGTCTAGGGACCCCCTAGGGGGCGTATCAGGATTATAAAGAATTATAGGGAAAAATTATAAGGAGAATTTAAAAGTTAACTGTAAAACTATTTTTTTTATGATATTTAGAGTTCAAATTTAATTAAAAAAACTTTTAACATTAAATTTTTATATCAAATATAGTGGGGAGAAAAGGAAACACTCAACTTAACACTAAGTAATTATTTTTCAGAAAGCATTTAAATAATTTGCTTTGGTAGAATTTTTTTTTTGTATTTAGTTTATAATATGTATTATTGTATATTAGTATTTAATTTTACAAAATGCAATGCTTTAAAGTATCACATTGTTTCTCACACAGAAAAAAAAAGTATTTTTTTATTTTAGGAAGGAGTTTCCTCTTGAGTAAATCTGCAAATTTAGGAGACCTTGGGATCAAAAGGTTTGAACATGTATCTACTGAGAGAAAACATACCTTTGTGGAGAACTATCAGTCAGGTTCTGTTGTTCCAAACTTTGCCCACTCTGGCTGAAGGAGGAAATATGGATGGGCTTTTTTAAGACAACAGAGGGGGAAAGAGGTACGGGACAGGGAGACACTCTAGTGGGTGAGGTAGACGGGTCACAAGTGGGACAGGGAGACAGACGAACTGGAGAGTATGATGAAATAAAGTGAGAAGATGGACTGAGACGAGAAGGAGAAGTGGATAATGCTGAGAGATGGGAGGGAGAAGAGCCTGAGGTAACTGGACATGGTGAAAGATGGGAAGGGGAAGGAGAAAGAGGGTTAAGACTTGGGGAGAGTCTTGCTGAGGACGAAGATGGTGAATTGAGAGGAGACCCAATAGGTAATATTTTTCCAGTTAGGTCTAGTTCCTTTGGGTTCATTGCAGTATATAACACAGCCTATAAGATTTCATAAAAAAAAAAAAAAACATTTGAGCATGTAAAACAAAATTCCGAGTTCACTGTAAATAACGAAAACCATGACTGAAAATAGAAGTAAATATGAATTCCAAAGTCAAATATTTCACTGAATATGGAGAAAAAGGGGTTGATTATTCACTAAGACATATAGTGAGCATATCAGATTCAGAAAAGGATATGTAATATGACTGACCTGTGATCCTGTGGTCTGTTTACTGGAAGAGAGAAGCAAGAGAATGAAGGGGGAAGAGTGCGTCAGGAAATGGTGGGAACTAGACTTACATTCCCTCCATTCTTCTCATCTGAAGCGCCACTGTCTCATTCACCCACTCTCTTCATATCATACTCGCTAAATGGCAGAATTTGTGAAACTCCAAAATTAAGTGAAAACATGCAGAGAAGCAGGATTTCTTGACCAGTCTGTGTTTATTTTTAAATAAAGTAATATTTGCAAGAGGGGGAAAGAAACATAGTACAATTCTTGATTCAATTATCCACTATATTGCAAATGCCATTATTATATACGATTGTCCAAAGTATGATTATAACCAACAGCTTAACACAATTTTAACTCACATTAAAGGCATTTTGTTGATGAAATTGGTGTGAATCTAGATGTTACAGACCAAAGATAATGAGTGAGTGACACAAACTACTGGCACGTTAAAAAAACTCAAACTAATAAACTGATAATAAACACTTCCAGGGCCTCAGAAAAGAATGAGTCTTGAACATGCTTTTGAAATATGTCACTTTTTATATCAGAAGGCAGAAACTAATATTTCTATCATTATCTAATGACTAATGACAAATAGCATGCCGAGTATTTTGAGTTCCCTACTTTACTCTTTAATTCACAATATAACGTATGTATCTTGGGACATTGGTTTTCCAGATATCTCAGGCATGTCCTAAAATGTGAACTGGAACATGACCGTCATGATCTGGAAACCTTCCCTCTTGTTTGTTCATCGTTTGTAATGTGTTTTTACACAATACACCCTTTACATAAAAGTCAAGGATGTTCCTCCAGTTTGGCCAAATGTCACCAAAACTTACTCTGATGTCGACTTGTGTGGAAGGTTGTGTGGGAATCATCACTGTTCTGCAGTCGAGTTCTGCAGTGTATTATACTATTTTGGTCTGTAATCTGATTGTAGATGATTGCATATACAGTAACTATAGAAACCCTGTGAAAAGACAATGGATTTTGATAAAGTGGCATCAATATACAGTATGACTTGGCACAAACGTCTCATTGCAGCATCCACATCATAACAAGGCATTGCTGTCGTCATCTCTGCAGCATGCCAGTGGCTGGTGCTTCAGTGACTTGTTGCTCCACTTGTGGGCATCCTGAAGACCTGGCTCCAGAAAATACAGACATGCTCCAAAACCAGCCAGGACCAGGACAGAGACCAGCAGATAGACGGGGACGAACCAGTCCAGAAACATCCAGGGCATTGTGTGATCTCAAAAGTATATAGAGAAACATATAGAGACACATATATTATTCTCTACATGAGAACGCACCTGTGCACTGCAGCATATGAAATGCTGCATAATCCATTTCAAAATATGATGGTACTGTCACTCATACTTAACAGTGCAGCAGGTTCTGTCAATGAAGAACAAAAAAAAAAAAAAAAAATGAAGATGACGTAAAATGATGGTGAAACACACTAAAAATTAAGCATACTTCTACAGCATGCGATAAAACATCACTTCCACACATGCACATATGTGTCTTCACATACCTGCAGTCTTTCCTTGATCGTCTGTGAACTGACGCTGTAGTTTCGGGTTTTAAATCTCAAACCCAGGCTAAGCAGATGGAATCGTCTAATTAAAATGCTGAATAACGAAGCTAAACAGCAGCTGGCAAAGCTATGTGGACAAAGACATTTGATTTTATTCAGTGCTATGGAATGAGGGCTTTTCTCGCACCCTTGCTTTCGTGCTCTCCTTGTCAAAAGCTGTACCATCCCATTCCAGTTGGGAGGGGGGTAACCATGGAAATATCTCTGACGAGGAAAGGGTCAGAGCAGAAGTTATGTAATATTTTTTGTAATCCCTTTCTTCTCAATCTTGCTCTCATATTACTAATCATTTCATTTCAAACTGAAACATGGCACTTATCATCGGAAATTAGAGGAATATTTTAGGAGGAATGTTATATTGTATAAATGTTTTCACATTCCCAAAATGGTTCAAATAACATACAGCATTTAGCACATCAAGGGTAGTTCACAATTCTGTCATCATTTATATTTTAAACCTGTATGACTTTATTCTTTGGAACAAAAAAGAAGAAATTTAACAAAATGTCATTGCTGCTCTTTTGCATACAATGAATGGTGGTCTGATAAATTGACTCTTTAATATATATAAAAAAATATTTTTTAGAAATTTTTCATATGCTAACAAATCTCCTAAATCTAAAATTTACAACATGTGAATAATCAAATTTGGCATGTCATTATCTTTAATGAGACTATTCATATTTTATTTTATGGAAATACAAAAGAAGAATTAATTTTATGGAAACACAGATTTTAAAGAATTTTGGTAAACATTTCTGTTCCCATTGATGTCTATCATATGGACAAAAAATAAATAAATACAATTAAAAAATACATTGGAAGTAAGTGGGAATCAAAACTGTTTGGTTATCAACATTCTTCAAAATTTCTTATTTTGTGTTCATCACAAAAAATTTTGGGTGAACTATCCCCTTTAAAATCTCATTTTGTGGTGTTTGAAAGAAAAATACAGATTTGAGGATAAATGATTACGGAATTGAATGTCTTTAACATGAATGACACTTCCCAGAAAAATCTTCCCACAGCAATCTTTCTTGCACACACACACACACACACACACACACACACATTCGGAAGCTACATGACTCTACTAGCGTGAGGTGAGCAATGCCTGACTGAATATACATAAAGCAGATTTACAGACACAAGCACACATTACACAGTGTTTGGCCTTCAGAATATCATGCTATTGATAGTCTCAAATGTCAGGCAAAACTGAGCAGCACTGACCTACATATGAGCACAAGGCAAATGTGCAGCTTTCAGCAAAACCTGAAGGAAATTAAACAAACAGACACATATTCACAGCAATCTGCACATTCATAACACAGCTGATGCACACACACACACCAGTTGCATACAGTAATGTACTTGGACACTTGAAAATGTCACACCTAAAAATGCCCAAATTTCGGTAACAATAAAATATCAAACCAAGTGGCAGCTGCAAGTAAATTTAGCTGGAACTTCTCTCAGATCCAGTATCACTCTTTTGAAATATTTCTGCAGTTATTTTTAACTAACTGTTATCACAGTGATTTAAGTTAACACAGGTGTAGTTCATCACTTTAAATAAGGACACTAACTTATCAAACAAGCATGTTTGTGATATAAATACATTTGGTTTAGTATTTTTATATATACTACTGTTCAGTAGTAGTACTTTGGGGTCAGTAGTATTAAAAAATTATACTTTTATTCAACAAGAATACATACAATTGTTCAAGAGTGACAGTCAAAGCATTTATAAAGTTACAAAAGATTTCTATTTCAAATAAATGCTGCTTCAAACAATCCTAAATAAAGTGGAACTGTTTTCAACACTGATAAAAATAATAATTGTTTCTTAAGCACCAAATAAGCATATTAGATTGGTTTCTGAAGGATCATGTTGGACTAAACACTGGAGTAATGCTGCAGAAAATTACGCTTTACCATCATTTTAAAACATATTAAAGTAGAAAATAGTTCATCAATAGTTCAATAGTTCATAATTCAAAATATAATTTATAGTGACAGTCCTTTTACCGTACTTGCCCCCAATAATGGCACAAAGTCAAATTATTGCACAAATTGCATTAGACTTTAACCTTTAGTTTCGCTTCATCACAACAAAAGTAAAAACGAACAGATGTTCTGGTTAATATTTACGCTTTCAAAAAAACTTTAGTTCATCACATATAGCTAGCTTCTCTCTGAATAGATTAAATCTAGTAATATATAAAGCCAGTTCAGCACTAAACCTCTTTTTTTGAATACTGATATAAGCGTTTATTTTGTATTTTGCCAATATAACACGCTCCACATCTCAAAAAGCACCGTACCTAATGTGAATGGCATCATCATATGAGGGAGATTTCCACACGGAGGGACTGAACATAGTGTTAAAAATGGAAGACAAATGGATATCGAAAATTTCCTGAAACGTTCTGAGCGTTTTCTAATAAAATAACTTTTGTAAATTAAAAAAAATAATTGTGGGTTTATGATGCTTAAAGCATCACAGTATCATACAAAATTACGAGAATTGGTTAATGGTGTAAATATTTTAATCAGTGTACAGTGTACATTATTTGAATAATATGAATTGGCATGTGTGTGCTATAATCTGGAAGACTAATTTTTCTGTGATTCATTCCCTGTTTCCCCGTCAGGACTGTGTGACTGAAGAAAATCAGTGATTATGGAGGCCACAGACTCAGGTTTGTTGAGGTGAATGTGATGATCCCCTTCTATGTTAAGAATGGTGGCCTGCAGAGGATTGAGAAAGAAAGAGATTTCTGCTCAACAACAGACAGACATTTTTCACTTATGTTTGTGTGTATGTTTGCACATCTCACTTTTTGATCAGTCCAGCTCTTCTGAATCATATCACCATATCCATTAGGTAGAGTAAACGTTTTGAATATACCATCTTTTGCCCTAAAGAAAGACAAATCTTTCCTTTTGAAACAATGCAGCAACTATGTCACAAGACATGAATGCAAGACAGATTCAGATATTGATATTGTATAAAACTGCTGTGTGGATAATTGTCTGCATATGCCACTAGGTTTATATATCTTGTTATCTAATACAAAGTCATTCTGGCATTTTATATTTGATTTAATACTTTTTTGGGGCCAGTATATTTAAAAAAGTTAAATATTTTTCATACTGTATATCATAATGTTGTGATGCCGAAACTGACTTTTAGTATATAAATGAATGATTTTCATTTTTAGTTATTTATTTTGAATTTATTTAGACACATAACAGTAGAGAATTTAATAGCTGCCAATTATTATTTTCTGGTCGTATCATGGAAATAATTATCATCATATCAGTACTGGACAAGAATTGTAATAATCATGCATCTCTAATTTTGAGCACTGTGTTTAAATATGCAGTGTTTCTCTTGAACACTAAGAAAACTATGTGTGTGTGTGTGTAAACTCACAGCAATAGCATCACTCTGGCTTTAACTAGTGACAACATGTGAAGGCACTGTTCAATATTATTATTCACAATGTTTTTCTGAAACAAAAACAAAATTATGAAATGTATTGTGTGTTTTTTACACATTCATTCCTAAACACAAGATATTTTTATAGCAGAGACCACAACAAAAAAATAATAAACTACTGTATATGATAATATGAGTTTTTGGTGGATTTGTCACAGATAAATAAGGGTCAAACAGTCAAACTAAATATGAAATCTTGTTATCAGTAATAAACAAACAACTGAAATGTAAAGGAATGAATAAATGGCTCACCAGGTTGATCCTGAAATCTCTGGTGAATACAAATCCTTTAAGAGAAAGGAAGTAATTTAGAGAAAAATAAAAAAAGTCAAAAAGTCTAGTTCTGTAGAGTGAGAATTCAATTTCTGTGTGTCTTACCTCCCTCAACTTCTCTGATAGCTCGCTCTAACAGAATGTCTGCAGACTGATCGGAAAGGGAAGGGTTTGCAGCCTTCAATCTAAGAGAGTATAGTAATAATAATAATAAATTCGGTTGCACTTTATTTTACAGTACGTGTACTAACATGTACTTATAGTGTACTAACAGTGTATTTATCTACGAAAGTTCTGGTAACACAAGGTAACTACATTGGGTAGGGTTAGGTTTAGGGGTAGGTTCAGATTTAGTACCTAGTTATTAAATAGTAATTGTAATTACTATAATAAGTACATAGTATGTACATGAGGAACAGGACTGTAAAATAAAGTGCTACCATAAATTCATTTGAATTTGTACTTTTTATTCATCACAGAACCCTGAAAAAAAGTGTATCACAGTTACCATAAAAAATTATTAAGCAGCACAACTGTTTTCAAAGTTGATAACAACAAGAAATGTTTTATAAGCAGCAAAGATTAGAATGATTTCTGAAGGATCATGCGATACGGGTTGCTGAAAATTCAGCTTTGCAATCAATATGAGGTGGGTTAATGATTTTTACAGTTAAAGAGGAATAACTGTAAAATGTTTACGTTGACGTTAATGGAAGCTGTGATCAACTTACTTCCATATTGTTACATATATCCAAGTTAAATAATTTCTCCAATAAGAAGAGAATGTGGGGCGCGACTTGATTTTGTCTAAGAAAAATTGGTTATAATAAATACTGCAATGTTTCATAAAAAAATGTAGTTTTATATTTTGAATTTTGGGTGATTTTAAAGAGAAGACACTCAAAATGTGGCTGAAACCCAACTGACAAGAACATTGATGTGCTACATGTTTGTCTGTAACCGAATGTGAGGAATTCTTCACCTTTCTTTGGCTTTCTCATACGTGTACACCCTCTCTTTCCTCTCATCCGTCTTGTTGTCATAGTGGATTTGATCGTTAATCCCTTTCCTCATGTTCTTGAACATGTCAGTCTAAGGAAGGACAAGTAAACATGCGTGTTGTTATCATTGCTGCATGTATGTTGAATGAGAAGTCTTCTTCTATGATTTACAAATGATGACTCTAAAATGCTCAGTCTATTGATACCATTTGTGTTGGGAGGAATCCATAAGTGTCCAAGAGAACTACAGCATCAACCATCTCTGGGTACAAGGCACTAAACTGGAAAACCAGAAGGAACTGTTATCACACACTACATTTACACATTACAGAGACTTTATTTACTAAAACTTTGGTTCTGTTGCAAAAACCTATAATGTAACCGTTCAAGGACAGCAGATAAACACAATGCAAGCCAGCTTTATACTCAAGCATAGCAAGATAGCAAAAAGTGAATAACTTCGCAAACTGTTGGAGCTTTACAGCTTACTCTAATATTATATAATTCAAAGATTATGAAAAAAAAATATTTTTTTTACATTGCATCATTTTAGTATTGTAATACCTTTTTCCTTTATGTCAAATCTGAGTCATGAAGTAAACCAGCTGAGAAAAACTGTACTAAACAACAATAAAATTTACATAAATAGAAAAAATATGATGGATACTCACTATTCCTGCCACATTCCCACCTGTAAAAAAAAATGTCATGCATATTTGTTACTTATTTGTGAAATTGACTGATTTTTAAAAAATTATAATTTCATTTACATTGCAGTGTTATCCAGTAACCAAATTAGTAGTAATTATTATTATAAACATTTTTTTTTAATCTTATTATTATATTATTGTGGTTATTTTATATTACTTCAAGTTAATGAATTGTTCACCTCTTTTTTTCTATATCTTTACCCACGCCTAACTCACACTTGTTTTACCTACTGTGGAATATTTAAATCTTTGTTTTAAAATATATTTTAATTAATTTAAGATCAAATCTTAGAAAATAATACCGCGGGTACTCAAATTTGATCGTCATCTGGTCGTGAATAAGGGTGATATTAGAGAAGTGGTGATGCTATAAATAGTGGGGAAATACGAAGACAAGTAGGTGGCATTGATCCCAGAGTGTCTTTCTAATGCCCTTCTAGTGATATACTAACATACATTTATGTCATTGAAGAAAAGCTACAAAATATAAAGGCTTTAAATAGCACTACACAACTGCACAATAAAATGATTTATCATCAGTTAACGTACAGTTTGCATATTTCCTCTGACCTTTCACACACACAAGAAAACTTTGACCTTTATAAGTGTATGAAGTGTTGACTCACCCATACTATGTCCAATGATAGAGAACTGCTTCCACTGAAGAGCTGCAAACAAGTGAAAAAAAAAAAAAAAAAAAATATATATATATATATATATAGTCACACTTACAGTATGTATTTAGCTTTAGCCTTGCTTTTTCAGTAAAAATAACAAAAGAATTTGAACAAGAAAAACTTACTATAGATGCATCACTGCATTATCTATTATGGCTTACTTTCATTGATTGTATCTTCAATGTTTATTTTGCATTATTTCCACTTCTTTTTTTTACTTGCTTATGCATAAAATGAGTAAAACAAATTGCCAAAATGCACTGAAATTAAATAGCCTATACCTTTGACAAGTCTTCTTACTTCAAACACTGTTTTTTTTTTCAAGTACTTTTATCTTATTCCAAGGATTTTTTTTTTTTGTAATGAAGATGAATGGTTTGTAACAAAGGCTTAGTTGCTTCAAACCTTCAACAACTCGCCGAACATCTGCCACATACAAAGGGAAGGTGTAAAGGCACCCATCAGGCCTATGAGACGAGAGACCGTGACCTGGAAAGTCAATGGCTACGAATCTCCAGTCTGGGAGAGATGTGGAGTTTAAAAACAAGAGAAATTGAGAACTAGTTTCACTTCATTTGTAGATGAGGTATGTAAGAATGAATTTATCCATGTGGACCTTTATAATGTTAATTAATCCTTCACTGCACCTTTAGGAAGCAATGGAATCAGGGTACTGAATGTCCCGCAGTTGTCAGCCCAACCGTGCAAGCACAGCACGGGACGACCATTAGAAGGACCCCAAACCTGACCTCTCATCTCTCCCCACGGGACAGTCATTCGGAACTCAGACGCTGTCAAAATATAGTCATCATTAGATGACAGATGAACTGATAACAGTCATGTATATCATATAAAATATGCTCCCTTAATGTATTTAAAAGTTGATTTTGAAGCAAATATGATTAATGTTAACCTATGTAAATAAAAATAAAAAAAACTAAATATTACATTTAATTAAATTTTCTTACCTGCTCTCCTCACCGTAGTTGTGGAAAAGTGTCTGAGGCTCGTGAATGCAGGAAGCATTGTCACACCTTGCAGTGCAGTTTAAGGAGAAACTTATGTTTAATAGAAAAACATATTTGTAAAGGTTCGGAAGTACCTTAACATTATTCATCTGAACATGACATGCATGTAAAATAAAAATAAAAAATCAGACTAAATTCACAGATGCAGAACAGATATAAAAGTATAAATTCAGTAGGCTGTTATGCTCCTAAACTGTCCTGGAACGTGATGAGGAAATATATATATATACATATATATATAAAAAACACGTTAATTATATAGTTCCGCTTTCCAAATTAATTGCAAACTTACATCGAGGGATATAAATCGCCTGTTCTTTTCAAGTCTAGTTGCTATTTACAAGTACATGACGCACAGTGTGAGCAAAGCGCATCCTGACCTCTAACTTTTAATTGACTTTAAAATAAAAGTCGTTGCTGCTGAATAATAATTTCGTTAGAAAGAGCTTTTCGAAAATTAATAAAACGAAAATTACATTTCCAAAACTCTTACCACTACCAAACACTATGCTTCGTTTTGAAAACGTAAAGTCATTGATATTTCCCGTCCTACTTTTATATTGAAAATATGCGCTTACAAGCGTAGAGTGACGATTTCCGCTAATCTTAGCTTCACGCTTCCGGAACTGAAACCCAAAACATCAGGTAAACGCTTAGCAATGAAATATGCTTTGATTAAGATACCTGCATTATAATTTCATTATTTCTTTACAAGTTGGCTCGTTCGATCTATTATTCAATCCTTATAAATTCAGGAAACCCTATAATGTAATTAGAGTAACTACATGAATGAATGACAAATCAATGAATTCTAAGGTTACCTGACATTCATTTGCGTATAATAAACTGCTGGTTTATAACAGAACATTTGTTTATATTCCAGGATTACGTCAAATTCGTTGTTTAATTCAGGTTGTGATTCGATTTCGGTGTGGACGGAATGGAGGTGCGCTTCACGCGAGGCAAATCTGCGATCCTCGAGCGCTCGCTCACGCGCCCCAAAACTGAGGTGAGCGTGAGCGCGTTCGCGCTGCTCTTCTCGGAGATGGTGCAGTACTGCCAGAGCCGCGTGTACTCGGTGTCGGAGCTCCAGGCCCGGCTGGCGGACATGGGTCAAGGGGTCGGAGCCAGTCTTCTGGACGTCCTTGTGATGAGGGAGAAAAATGGAAAAAGAGAGACCAAAGTTTTAAACATACTTCTCTTTATTAAGGTATCACTGTTTATTTGTTAACAGATTGTAGATCGTTTTTCGTTGCAGGAATAGGTCACCTAAAAATTTAAACTGACAGATGAGTTTGTCTGTTAAGATTTGGAGAAATTTAGCATTACACCATTTGTTCTCCAGTCAATGGGAGTCAGAAGAACTGATAAAAACATCACAGTAATCCACAAGTAATTCACATGTTTCCAGTCCATCACTGTTGAGCAAGTGATGTAATACTACATTTCTCCAAATCTGTTATGGTGAAGAAACAAGCTCATCTACATATTGTCTGGCCTGAGGTGAACTAATTCCTCCAAAGTTAACGTAGCCTATAGTTTAACTCTGTTTCTTTCTTTTTTGCTAGGTAAACGTATGGAAAGCATTATTCGGCAAGGAAGCAGACAAACTGGAACAAGCCAACGATGATGACAAAACATACTACATCATTGAGAAGGAGCCTTTGATCAACGCCTACATTTCAGTACCGAAGGAGAACAGCACTTTGAACTGTGCAGCCTTCACCGGTGGCATCGTGGAGGCTATCCTAACCCACAGTGGCTTCCCCGCCAAAGTCACTGTCCACTGGCACAAGGGGACCACACTGATGATCAAGTTTGACGAGGCAGTCATTGCTCGTGATAAATCTCTTGATGGCAGATAGCAGATGGCTCACTACTCTGAGTCTCAAGTTTTAGTCTTGAATCTGGAGTCTCAACATTGTTATTCCCCTACTCATTTTTATAGCTTTGATAACAAATTCACTGCATCTAGCACATATCTCAAAATAACTTCAAATCTGTCTCTGGCTGTCCTTTTTTAATGATGTTACAGAATATTGCTTAGGACAAGCCACATTGACACCGTCACCTCACTAGTCCAGTCCAGTGTAAAATTATGTCTTTACTGATACATTAATGCAGTGAGGATGAATTTTACACATGTACCATAATAAGACATGAATAAGTTGTAATAAATGATAAATTAAATCAGTATTGAATTTACGCATGGATCTCACTGGAATTTACTATAACTGCAATGAAGTTGTGTGAAAAAAAAAGACTTAGTTGCTTGAGTATATCACAGAATTGTGCAGACAGTGTACATATGTCAAAATGAAAAATCAGAACTAGCAGTAGCAGAGAAGTTTTATTTACAGCATGAATTATTACGTTTGGACTTTTGTATTATAGAGGATTGTGTTACTGTTTCATGTGCTCATGCTGTTTCATTTTTCATCACACAATATAATAAAGAGTTTTTAAACAGCAAGGTGAGAGGAGGAAATTCTGTCCCTTACAAATACATACCATGATGACAATATTTTATGCCTAAAAGCTGTTCAGTAGTTACAATAGTTATTAATACTTAACATAGCATTATTATAAATTTCCATTATAATTAATAGATATACTCTGATAATACTCTGACATCATGTTATACTGTGACTGTTTTTCTTTCTAATAAGAGTTTTATTGCAGTAACAATAACTTTAGTCAACAAAAGGGACATTTTTTCAGGAACCAGATTTAGCAGTTTTGTGTAATTAAGTGTAATCGTGGCATTTAGTATCGGCTCGATTTCCTGTAAATGGTGTCATGTTGTAACAAATCAGCACAAACTGTTCCCAGTAAGTCATGTTTCACACTGATTATTGAGTACTGTGACAGGCTACAAAACTGAAAATTAAATGATTAATCTGTTAAATCTGTTCAGAGATGTAAGTTTGAGTGCAAGTTCCTGATTCCATTTTCTCCAAAGTTTTTTTTTTTCAGTCTATATAGGTCAAAACCAATAAAAAATAAGTTACTATTCTGTATATATTAAAAAAAGCTAGCCTTCACAGCTGTAAATTAAACTTAGTATGTTTTTATATATGAAGGATAATGCAATGACCTTTTTAAGTGACCTCCCAATCTCAATTCGAACAGCTGAGTCTACTCACTTAAAAAAATATCTAAAGACTCATCTTTTTCGCCATTATTGCAACTAATTCTACCTTTTCTTTTCTTATCATATTATTGAAACAAAAACAACAAAATAAAAAAAAACCTGGCTAAGTGTTCTGTGCTAGACTAACTGAGACTTGTCATGGCACTGTTGTTGTTCTCTTGTTGGTCTGATTGCCACGCATTTGTAAGACGCTTTGGATAGAAGCGTCTGCTAAATGATTAAATGTAAAGTAGAGAGAATCAATTGGTACATTAGAAATTTTGTGATTATCTGATTATTTCAAAATAGAATTAAGAATACAGACACAAAGAACTCCCTTTTCCACTCCACTGTTACATAATGTATATAGCTAATACACAACAAGCTCTGTTCACAGTATCCACACGCGCACCATCCTCAGCGTCAGAGTTTGTCACATGATGGTGTTGTCTGATCACGTGACCTCATCGGAAGTTGCCTGTGCTGCTCGCGAGTCGCAAGTGGTCGCTTGTAAACATGAGCTAACCGGAGAGGAGCCCTTTAATTAACCACTGAGGGCCAAAACAAGCCTGCTGATCAGATTCTGGTTCTTTTGTACTGTTAATTAAACTGGGATTTTAATGCCGACGGCTTCTACGCGGGATTTTAAATCGCTGACATGGCCGAGGTCGACGCGAATAAAGTCAATCATGTTTCCGCCGGTGAGTTTCGGTGTTAGACCGCAAGAGTGGAAATAGAGTCATTCTTTATGGAATGGAGTACAAAATAGTTAGTTTATTTTCTGTATTGTAAATGTGTGTATTATATATTGTGCACAGAAGTGGTTAATGCACAAAAATATCAAATGTCAAAGTCACAGGAGTCTAGACTGAGCAGAAGTCACGAGCGCAGGATCAGACGAGGCTGTCTTTTAGTCTTAGTCTCGCCATAGTTTATTGTTCTAGAGGTAAATAAATGGCTGTTTTGGTATGTGTGCTGAAAGTGCCATTATGATGATTCATGTAATAATTGTCTTAAACATTCTTTCCTGTTTTACACCCTCAACAGAGCCAAAGTATTTAGTTTCGAGCAGTTTGTAAACTTAGTGCACCTTCGTTCATAATGCAGATTCGTGTGGTCACCATGTACCGTTTCACTTATGCTCAGGGCCATAACTACCATTGATCACGATGTGTCCCCAATAATATGCAGAGTAGGTATTTTTGTGCAGTTTGCAATGAATTACATCTTACCTTGGTTCCCCTCAGTACTAAATATTTGGTTACATCCTTTCCTTTATGTGTTCAAATAGGCCTATTTGAGCTTTGTTGAAGGATTTTGTGGTTTGCATGATTCAGTATTTTATCACAGGCTGTGTTAGTACATGGATTGTGATTTATTTTCCACTTACTTGTTTTGGTATTTTCTTCCTCATTTATGTCTCATTGACCTTATTCCTACAGTCACACCATAATTTGCTTTTGGAGTCATAAAGCATGCTGGAAATTATAACTACATTTGCCACCTAAAAAATAATTACAAAAATCTGGTATTCACTTTGATATATTTGTCTTAAATCCTGGCCTACGTTGAATGTTAAGAATGTTATTAAAAAAAGAAAAAAAAGAAAAAAGAAAATACATCTTTGTAATGTCTAGCAACTGAAAAGACTTTCTGCTGGTTATTTGATAATGTTAACCAATAGTCAAAAAACGATTGAATTTAATTCAGCTTTTAAGTCTGTTCTGTAATGTAAGATCCACTTATCAGCACTAAATCATTTCAAAATTGATTAAAGCAAGTCCTAAATGTTTTTCTCAATAGCTATGCAGTTTTGCTCAAAAATAATATGTTTACGGGAAATTATGGAAGTACAATGGTTTGCGATTACATGCATCAATTCAGGTTGTCTACAGAATAATAAATCAATTGCATAGCATTCTCACAGAAAGCATTTTCACATTTACAGATTTTGAATAGTTTTTCTTTGAAAAACATGCACTAGACGAACATGTTTGGCTGTTACCCTTGCATCTGTTGCAGCATGAAAAAAAAATTAAAATGTGGTGCTCAAGTAAATAGAAGTCAAACTTTAAAAAAAACACTTTTTTTTTTAAGTGTTAGTGATTTTCTAAATAAATGTCTCCTAGTAGTTTTACATACAAGAAAAATATCTTGAGAATACTTTTTTCTAGTGTTGCACCATTTTTTTTTAACCAAAATTCAATTTTTAATTTAGCTTAAAACCAAAAATAAAATAGTTAGTCATAGTAGGCGATGAGATAATGTCTCAATATTTCAACCGAACAAATTACATTCTGCCATTCTATCATTATTTTTGGTCACTGTGAAGTGTGTTCTGTCCACACAGCTTACAAGTTTAGTTGTTGTAGATTATCCATATTTTGTGCTCGAAAAATGGGGAAGTCGTGGCCTAGTGGTTAGAGAGTTTGACTCCTAACCCTAGGGTTGTGGGTTCGAATCTCGGACCGGCAATACGACTTAGGGGCCCTTGAGCAAGGCGCCGAACATCCAAATGCTCCCTGGGTGCCACAGTATAAATGGCTGCCCACTGCTCCGGGTGTGTGTTCACAGTGTGCGTGTGTGTGTGTGTGTTCACAGTGTGTGTGTGTGCACTTCGGATGGGTTAAATGCAGAGCAGGAATTCTGAGTATAGCTCACCATACTTGGCTGTATGTCACATCACTTTCACTTAAAATGTCAGTGTTGTGGTCAGCAATTGCAACCCTTCAAATCCACTTTTGACAAAATCTTTTTTTTTTTCTTTTTTTCTTGTCAGCTGAATTTTTTTGGTTGCTGGAATTTCAGTGCATCCCAAGATTTCAATAATATTTAAATTAACAATTGTGTGGCCTACTGGCCTTATGTACTCGCGCACAGTTTATTTTCTTCTTGTGTTTGCGTGTGGGTGTGGGTGTGGGGGTGTGTTCATGGATGGCTCAGACAGAACGATAAACCCTGATGTCATCTGTGATAGGGTTTATATAACGTGCTGATGATAGACTTATTATGAAAGCAAGAGCGTGCGAGCAGCCAATGTATGCCTGTGCACTAAAACAGGGCTACCTGTAAAACTGGATGGATGAGATTTTTCAGTTTAATTTTTGGCATTTGATTGATTGCAGACTAAGGCTTATGATAATCACCCACATCCACTGCAGTTTTGCTTTCAAGATTCCTTTGACTTCATTAGATTACATTGAAATTTTCCTGTTATACAATAGCAAGAATGTGGCGAATTTGAAGTATTGTGTTTTAAGGCAAGATTCCAGTGGCTTGGCTCTAACAGGCACAGATTTTCTGCTAGATGAACAATGATGGTTTTGATTAGTGAGAACAATGAGAGCCAATAGGTAGAGTTTCAGACATACTCTCAGTCTCTCTCCATTTTTGCATAATAGTGCAGTCATCGGCAGGTCAGATGTTCAAAAAATGAAGAAATCAGGGAAATCACGCCAGCTTGGAAACTCAGTATGAACAGTACAGGAACTTAAAAGAACCCTATGTGCATTTCATCAACCAGTCTGTAATTTTCTGCTGTGCAGTAATAGCATGAAATTTCCCATTTGTCAGCATGCACACGTGGTGATCATTAATCTCATTTAAATGGCTGACCCACGTACTATTGTCTTTAGTATTTCACTTTCCGTTCAGCCTAGATTAGAAGCTGTCACTCTGGATTGTGATTTATGAGGCATGAAAAATGGTGTTCCACCATATTTCCGTTACATATGTAGGCATGTAGCTGTGATAAAGGGATAATACACAACCATCTTCCCTTAACTTGTAATGAGAAGGACTTATAAATGGGCTGTTGTCAAAAAAAGAGATTATTTTTGTCATATTTTTATTTAATAATAATATAATGCAATGTGTTGTCATGTGATTGAGATAACTGGTCATTGTGGTAGAGAGCTACTGCAAAGAAAACACAGGACTGAATGAATCACTTACCATTTTGGTTTGCACAAAAATCTTTACAGAATTGCACAAGAAAAACCTGATCTTTTAGCCACCACTTTCAAAAGTTATATTTCTGGTAGTTTCTGACTTTGAAATGCTTTTGGGAAGTGTCTAGTCAGTGATTTTAAAGAAGCAAAGCATAGCCTATTTTTTGACTGTGTTTTACAGAACAGCAGTACAGGAAGTGCATAGGCAGTATTGAGGTTTCTGACACTTTTTCATCGTGAGAAATAAAGACAAGCTGATAATGTTTTGTTAAACTCACAGCATTGAGGCCACGCTAAGAGACTGGAATAAAACCCAACTTTCATTCTCAGATCAGCCATGCTAATTTAAAGACGTGTCCTTCACAAGCTATCCATAGCTAACCAACATTAAGGCCCTTTCACATGACTCGCTATGGAGTAAAGTATTAAGATTTGCTGCATTGCAAGTCGATTACAAAGCCTTGACAATTTTGTATTCTTTTCAAAAGGTCTTTGACAGTCAACCCAGACACGGTTTCAAAGCCTTTAGAATTTCTCCATCGATCTTGCATCTATTTAAAGAAGAGAACGCTTATCAGATCTCAAGTTTCGATCTCTGACTGAAGTAGAATGAAGTTCATGTCTTTATTAGATCTTTCAGTCTGTCTGTCACTTTAAAGCAGGGGTGCCCAGACTCGGTGTCTCAGCATCATTACTCCAGTCTTCAGTGTTACACGATCCTTCAAAAATCATTCTAATTATCTGATTTGCTGCTCAGGAACATTTCTTGCTATTGTCCCTTTTGAAAACAGTTGTGCTGCTTAATGTTTTTGTGCATAAACTGAGATGCATGATTTTCGGGAAGCATTTATTTGAAATAGAAATAATTTTTAACTTTGTAATTTTTCGCTGTCATTTAATCAATTGAATGCATCCTTATTGAATGAAAGTATTGATTTATCTCTAAATAAACAAATTAATTAAATGTAAACGTGTATGTGACTGTAATTGAAAGGGTATTAGAATAGGAGTTTATAAACACAGAGACAATTTACATGTGATGTATCCCACTGGAGCTATCTGTGTGTCTCTTTCTCTTTCAGAAGAGGATAGGCTACTGTTTCCGGTGACAGGCTATGGTTTTAATGACTGCAGGGATGAGTATAGTAACCCAAAGCCGTCCCCAGTTGCAGGTGGCTGGATAGGTGCTGACCAAGAAGAGGAAGCATTGCGCAGGAAGTTAAAATATTTCTTCATGAGTCCCTGTGAAAAGTACCAAGCCAAAGGCCGAAAACCTTTTAAACTGGTTTTGCAAATACTGAAGATCATTATAGTAACTATACAGGTATTTAAAATGAATCTCTTTTCTTAGAATTCTTTCTAATGTTATTTTCCTTCTACAGCTCATATACTCAACCCACAGCTTACTACAGAAAGCGTTGCAGCTCAGTGTCTCAGTTTAACCCCCAAACTATTCTTTAACCACTATGATGTGCCCTACTGTGGGCCCATCTAAATAAACCTTTGGTTCTGCACTCTGAAGTATCACAGAGTTTCATAGGTTGGCTAATGTCTAGTAAGCATTCATTTGTCTTGTACAGTTTCAAGCCACACATTGAAACCAAGATCTCATCGTTCAGTGCTCACTGAAAGGACATTTTTAAAATGTTGCTCTAACTTCATATTCAGTAAGACTGATACACAAGAAGAAATAAAATTAATAGAATAAAAAAAACTATGAGTATGTGTGTATATATACACAGTATATATGTATAAATATACAGTAAAGCAATAGTTAGAAAGCAATACATTTGTATCTATTTTATGTATGCATATATAAGAGTTATTTAGAGGAAACAAGAAACAACATCGATATACAGGTATACATACATGAAATGTTTTTTTTTTTGTTTCCTCTGAAAAAGTATTATATACATAAAATAGATATAATTTTATTGCCCACTATAATACATCAATATTTATATAATGATAATAATAATGTCTATGCAATATGTAATTGGATATTTATATAAAAGATATATACATACAACTTTTGGTCTCATTTAGTGCTTATTAATTGTTATTAAAAAAAAAATCCTCTCTTTTTTGCTTTTTCATTATCTCTAGCTGGTACTTTTTGGTTTGAGCAATGAGATGGCGGTGACGTTTAAGGAGGAAAACACAGCCTCATTTAAACACCTTTTTCTCAAAGACTATGATGATTCAAATGACGCACTTGCTGTTTACACACAGAGTGATGTTTATGACCACATGTTTTACGCAATAGAACAGGTAATGTATCACTTTGATAATTCATGTATTTTGAGGGATATATTTGGGTAGTTGGTTGTCTTGCATTTAATCTGTCTTTTAAAATTGTCTTGTTTTTTTGTCTGTAAAATTTAAGTCTATTTTTATTTCTTTTTTAAATGTAGATTTTTATGGGAAAAAAACACATTACTCTTTTATAGATGCTATTTATTCTTTCCCAGCTGGAGTTTGATTGTGTGGTCGTGTTTATTAACACCAATTCTTTTCACTTGTCTTTCAGTACCTGGCTTTGCCAGAGAATACAGTGGGCCGCTATGCATATGTGTATAATGTTGGTGTGAATGGAAGTGCGCTTTCCCTGTGTCAGCAATATTATAAAAGAGGAAGGATTGACCCAGCTAACGACACCTTTAACATCGATCCACATGTGGTCACAGGTGACTGTTTTCCAGCTTCTTTTTCTTCCCAGTTTGTTTCTGTTTTGATTTTAGTACTTGTTTTAACCAGAACAGATGTTAGGATAATGTAGGATCAAGGCAAAGACTTATAAATTTATAATAAATTTATTAAATTTTAATAAATTTAATAAAATAATATAAAATTTCTTGCACTTATAAATTCTCCTTGGTTCCCTGAGGAAAGAGCTTTGTGTTAATCACACTATGGGTAAAAACCTGTTTACTCTGATAGTGAAGCCTGATTTTATCACGTTCTTGTAGCTGCACAAAATAATGGTGCTTCAGCCCACCAAAAGGGCTGGAGTTGACCGCTAAACAAGTCAGCTCTTGCAGCACTTGCACCATGCTATAAGCAGGTGCAGAACAAAACTACTCGGTGAGCCCAGAGCACGAAGGTTTTTAGTGCTACAAAAACCACCATCATCTCAATGCAGTTGATGTGTAAGCATAGCTCCAGGTTTGACCAGGAGCCTAATGCTGGTCTGCCTCTTTCAGAGCTCCCCAACCTGAGTTGGAGGCATCTGTCATGACAACCTTCCTTCAGGAGGTCAGTCCCAATGGGACCCCAGTTTTCCAAGGGGCCACAGCTCTGATGCATTGGCTTACCCAGAGATTAAAATGTCCCAGGTGCAAAGCTTTGAGCCAGTACTGAAGGGGCTGACATTGTAGCAGGCCCAGAGAAATCAGAGAGGAAGCGGCCGACACGAGGCCGAGCATCCTCTGGAAATCCCTGAGGGAATGTGAAGTCCCCAGCTTGATGATGATGTCACTAGCCGCTGAACTAAGCAAACTTGAATCTGGGCAAAATCGATAACTGTCCCCAGAAAGACTACTCGCTGACTGGAAGACATGGAGCTCTTGACTAAATTGATTTTCAACCCAAGCCGCACCATGTGGCTGAGCAGCATAATCGATGAGTTCCCGTTCTGATCTGGCCAAAACCAGCCAATCATCGAGGTAAATCAAGACACGGACTACAGAGGGGAGAGAGTGTGTATATCTACACACTTCGTAAAAGTGCGTTGGCCCAGAGACAATCTCAGTGGCAGGACTCTATATTGAAAGGCCACTCCCTCGAATGCGAATCTCAAGAACGGTCTGTGCTGGGGGGGACGGCTATCTGGATGTGAAAGTAAGTATCTTTCAGATCCACAAATATAAACCAGTCCCATACTTGCACAAGGATCAGTTTCAAAGTCAGCATCTTGAACAGCCGTCTCATGAGTGAGCGATTCAGATGGCTGAGATCGAGGACTGAGCCTGGTGTTGAGCATGGGATGGAGATTGTGCATGAGACTTCTTTGGTGAGACTCAAGCTCTCGCAGTGAGAACATTCTGCCTCTGTGAGCGCAGCCTCCATAGTGTGATTAACGCAATGGGAGAGACCGTTCGAAAGGGAACTAATTTTTTGGTTTGTTTATTGGTTGAGAAACCTGATGAAACTAAAAGATCTTGTTACTTCCTCTTTTGCACATTGTTTTGCACTAGCAGTTCCTCGTTA